>NC_058132.1:140666568-140678817 GCF_016433145.1 Gracilinanus agilis
ACACACACACACACACACACACACACACACACACACACACACACACATACACACACACACCCCAACTAACATCCTACCTTCTACAGGAAGCTTTTCCCTAAGCCCTTTTTAATTCCAGTGCCTTCCCTCTGTTAATTATCTCCTATTTATCTTGTCTGTAGTTTGCTTTGTACATATGTATTTTCATGTTGTTTCTTCCATTAGACTGCAAACTCCTTGAGGACAAGGACTGTCTTTTGCCCCTTTTTGTATTCCCAACTTTTAGCACAGTGCCTCATTGTAGTCATTGTACTAAGCACTTTTACAAATATTTTATTTATCCCCACAACAACTCTGTGAGATAGGTACTAATATGTCCATTTTACAGTTGAGGAAACTGAGGCAAATAGAAGTTAAGTGACTTGCTCATGGTTAATCAGTAAATGTCTAAGGCTGAATTTGAACTCGGATCTTCCTAACTCCAGATCCAATTCTCTTTCTACCCAGCAATCTAGATGCCTTTAAAGAGGAGGCAGTTGGATTTCATTTTGGGATAGCTCTAATTGTTACAAAGATTTTTTTTTCTGACCCCTTTATAATTTGGCCTCATTTTTTGTCACTTCCACTAATCACTGCCCTTTGGGGCCAACAGGGCCAAATTAATCCTTCTTCCATATGAAAGCCCTTCAAATATTTGAACATGGCTGTCGTGTTGTTTCTGGGTCTTTGCTTCAGGTCAAATATCCCTAATTTCTCTAGCCCATCCTCGTATGACATGGACACATGGAATGTGCTGTACCACATTCACAAGCCAGCTTGTACCTGCTCTTCAGAGCCAATTAAAACTTTTTCAGTGTAAGACTTTACCTTGGAAATTAGCCTACACTACAAATCAGTACTTGATTTATTGTTTTGTTGGTTGTCTAGACGTAAGAATATGATGGAATAAATGTTAATCGTGCAGATTAAACTTAAAAGTATGTCTCGTATACATCTCCCTCCCCCCCAGGGGAGCCAACTGTTAAAAATTTACCAGCACACCTCTGGATCCTTTAATGCTCTGGTTGCCTTCCTCTGGACACTCTCCAGCTTATAACATCCATCTTAAACTGTAATGGCCAGAACTGACCACAATACTTTGGATGTAGTTGGACCAGAGTAGAGTTCAGAGGGGCTATCACTATCTTATTCCTCCTCAAATTATTCTCTCATTTTAAAAAACATTTTTATTTGTTTATTTATTTTAAACTCTTACCTTCTGCCTTAGAATCCATACTAAGTATCAGTTCCAAGGCAGAAGAGCAGTAAGGGCTAGGAAAGGGGGTTATAAGTGACTTGCCTTGGGTCACCTAGCTAGAAAGTGTCTGAGGCCAGATTTGAACCCCAGACCTCATAACTCATGGTCCAACCTCTCTAACCACTGAAAAAATCTAGCTGTTACTATTTATTTACTTATTTTAAACATCCTTTTCTTTTGAAATTTTTAGTTCCACACTCTCTCCCTACCTTGAAGGTAAACAATAATTATACATATGAAGTCATGCAAAACATTTTCATATTAGCCATATCACTAAAAAGAAAAAGGAAAGAAAACTATACTTTAGTTTTGCACAGAGTTTATCAGTTCTCTCTCTAGAAGTAGAGTGTTTTTTCCTCAAGAGATCTTTAGAATTGTCCTAAGTCCTTCGCAGTTGATCATCATTACAACAATACTGTTACTGAGTTCAATGGTCTCATGGTTCTTCTCATTTTACTTTGCATCAGTCCATATAGGAAATTCTTCTCTTAATACATGCCCAAGATTATACCATATTTTTGACCTACATATCATATTGCCATATTTTATTGAGTTTATATTCTATTAAGATACTCTGATGTTTTTCCCACAAACTGCTATCTAACCATACCTCCTACATCTTGCATTTGTGAGATTTCAAAACTAGTTCTGTCCCTTATTACATATGTGACACTGGGCATGTCATATAATTTCTCTCTCCTTAGTTTTGTCATCTATAAAATGAATGGGTTGAACTAGGTGACTCTGATGGTCTCTTCCAATTCTATGGTCCCATGAACCTATGTTTTCTTTTTTTTTTTTAAACCCTTACTTTCCATCTTAGAATCAAGTATTGGTTCCAAGGCAGAAGAGCAATAAGAGCTAGGCAATAGGGACTAAGTGACTTGCCCAGGGTCACACAGCTAGGAAGTGTCTGAGACTAGATTTGAACCCAGGACCTCCCATTTCCAGGTCTGGCTTTTAATCCACTGAGCCACCTAGTTGCCACTAAGCCTATGATTTCTATAAAATATGATATCTCACTTACACAAAGAATTGAATGAATGGAATTAATAATTCTAATTATTGATGACTAACTGAATATGACTAAATAAAATTAATGACTAAATAAATAATGATGACTAATAAAATATGACTAAGAGCCATTGCCTGATAGATAAGTAGTCAGAAACTATGAACAAGTTTCAAAAGAAGAAATGGAAACCAACAAAAACTACATAAAAATACTTCAAATCGCCATTAGAGACAAAGTAAAACAACTCAGAAATATCATTTTGTAGCCTTCAAATTGACAAAAGATAGAAACACTTAATGTGGGAGAGACTATGGAAAGACATGGAAAGCAGATCCTTCAGTATGTAAAGCAGTTTAGAATCATTCACAGACATTACAAATCTATTTATACCTTTTGACACAGTGATCCCACTATGGGGGGCTTAATTTTCAAAAAGATAACGGCATAAAGGAAGGAACCATCCATGTATGACTTAATAGCGGGATGTTTTATAGTGACAAAAATCTGGAAACATTTTGTACCCATCAATGGGGGGATGGCTGAACTCATCGTGATGTACAAATGCAATGAATATTATTGTTCTGTAAGGAATGAATACAAGGAATTCAGAAAAACAAGAGAAGAGCTAAATGGAGTAACAGAGCAAAGAAAGCAGAACCAGGAAAAAGATATATAAAATGATTGTCATAATGTAATTAAGGATAACACTTATAGATAAACAAATTCAGATAAAATATAATGATCAGTATTGTTTCCAGATAATTGATGCCAGAACACATTTCCTTTCTCTCTGCTAAGAAACAATTAATTATGGTCTAAGTGTAGAATGTCATTTTTCTTTCCTTTGCAATTGCTTATGTGGGAAGTTTGGTGTAACTGGATGTTTTTAAAGGGAATTTACTAAGCAGAATGTATGTACGGGAGTTGGGGATGAGGAATGATCAATAGAAAAGTAGGCAGATAGTGATGGAGTAGCCTGGAGTCAGGAAGACCTGTATTCAAATCTAGCTTCAGACACTTAACTAGCTGTGTGACTCTGGGAAAGTCACTTAATCTCTGTTTGCTTCAGTTTCCTTAATCATAAAATAGGGATAATAATAACACATACCTTGAAAGTTGTGTGAGCGTCAAATCAGAGAATAATATATTATAATAATTGTAATAATATATTGATGCAGTTCCTGGTACATAGTAGGTGCTACTAAGTGCTTCTTTCCTTTCTTCTCCTAAATTACATTAAAATAAAATACATCTGTAATTTTTTAAAGAAGAGGAATATAAGAAACCCAGAGAAACAAGAGAAGAACTATATGGACTAACAGAGCAAAGAAAGTAGAACCAGGAGAAGATATAAAAAATGATTACCATAACATAAATAAAAATAACACTTAAAGATAATCAAATTCAGATCAAATATAATGACCAGTGTTAAAGGTCTCTAATTATGGAGAGGAGAGAACTTTCCAACTGGGACCGGCCTCATTTGTATACTTCAAAGGGAGGCATCCTCCTAGAGCAACACTGCCCCGCTTAAAAAGTAATACATAAGAAAATGATGAGAATGGAGATAAGCAGAAGCTCAGGACAGATATCCTGCCCATCCTTCAAGGCTCAGCTAAAGTCCTGTCCCTTCTATGAATCCATCTTGGGTTCACCCTCCCCCAGTGATGACTCCATCATCAAACTCCATCCCCTCTAGTGCTGAGTACCACTTCTTTGGCAATAAGCTTATGCTGCTTTGTGCCGTTATTTATCTTTTTTTATGGTCATTTCCTATATCTCCAAATAGACTGTAAACTCTTTAAGAGGAGTAATTGTGTCAACAGCTCAGGGCACTATATATGGACAGCATTCAACAAATGTTTGCTGCTATTTCTGCTGGCTGAATATTGATCCCACCTTTACTACATCCTTGATCCCAACAAGTTCCAAGACTTTGCCACAAGGAAGGTGGCTGCATAAAAAAAAAATCTTTTAAACTCTGATAATTCACAGCGAGATGAACAAATTGGAATTAGAGTAGAATTCACTGAAATATTCTGTTCTGCATTGTGCCTAGAGAACTCAATGACATCCTCTTTAAAGGGGGAAGCATTTGTTAATAATAGGTCAAATTGATATGGCAGCTAGGTGGTGCAGTGAGTGGTGAGCTAAAACTGAAATCAGGAAGACACCTTTCTGAGTTCAAATCTAGCCTCAAACACTTACTGGCTCTGTGACCCTAGGCAAGTCACTTAACCTGTTTGCCTCAGTGTCTTCATCTGTAAAATGAGCTGGAGAAGGAAATGGTAAATCATTCTAGTGTCTTTGCCACAAGAACCCGAAATGGAGTCATAAAAAAGTTTGAAACAACTAAACAACAAAGTATTTACATAGTGTTTTTAGGTTTGCAAAGCACTTTATAAATATTATCTCATTTGATGCTTTCCATAACTCTGTGAAGTAGGTGCTATTTTTGGGTCCATTTTACAGATGAAGAAACTGAGGCAGACGTAAGTTAATTGACTTTCCCAGGGTCATGCAGCTTGTAAGAGTCTGAGGCTCCATTTGAACTCAGGTCTTCTCCCATTCACAGCAACACTGTCTATCACAGTGGCATCGGCCCATAGTAACCAAAGCACAGCAGAAACCATCTTGAAAACTGAGTATGGATTTAGGTGTTGCTCAGTTCAGGCTGAGGTTCATTAGGATTTTAGGTACTTTTCTCTTACCTGACAATAATCCTACAGATCCTTACATTGGGGTCTCCTCCCTTCCCCAAGTGACTTATATTAGATTGAGCAGTGTACCTTGCACTGAAAATTCCTTCCATAAATGTTTTTACATCAAGTTATTTTGTAAGTGCTCTGCCCTGTTATAGACTGTACTCTAAAAATAAAGTAAATGACCCATATTTCTTTAGTGCTTTAAGGTTTGCAAAGAATTTACCCCATAACAGTTGTATGAAATAGGCAGTCCTGGTATTATTGTCCCCATTTTATAGATGATGTAGGTGCCTCATGATGAGGTGAATTCACACACATCATCCCTCGGGGTCTAGAGCAAAATTTTAACTTAGATCTTCCAATTCAAAGCCCAGATCTAGTTATTTTTAAAAAATCGTTACATTAAAGTTCTCAATTATCTCCCTCCTTCTCACCCCTCACCACACTAGAAAAGGCATAATTTGAATTTATATGTATGTGTGTATGAAAATATATATTACATATATATATATATATATATATATAAAACTATGCCTTGTTTGTTTCTATTTATCAATTCTTTCTCTGGAGGTGGACATACACAAGTTATTCTTCAAACAGTATTTCTATGGCTATATAATCTTTACTTCTCTACTAAAATTTACATTTGTGTTGATTTTTATTGTTGTTGTTTTTATCACATTCTTTTCTCTTTCTGCTACTCAGTGAGCCATCAGTGGGACAGAGATTTTGACTAGCTCTGGGATTTCATTGGTATGAAGAACTTCCAGCTGAGGAAACTCCCTGGACTAATTTAGATCTATAATTTCTAGTCTTACCAAGGCACTGAGAAATAACGGACCTCTCAAAGGCCACCGCCAGTGTGTCAAGAACTGGAACTGAATTCAATTCTTCTGAGCTTTTAGGCTGGCTCTCTGTGCCTTGTAACAACAACAAAACAAAACAAAACAAAAAGTAGTTCAATAAATCTAAGCCACAAATGAACAGAGTCTGGCAGTGTATGCAGTGTTCTAAATCCACAGACCCCTACCTCTGGGGAAAAGGGAGAGAATGCCTCCATTTTTATTGAATTGGAAATTGACTATACAAATCTTCAGTATATACAGTTCTTTTTTTTTAACCCTTACCTTCTGTCTTAGAATCAATACTAAGTATCATTTCCAAGGCAGAAGAGCAATAAGAGGTAGGCAATTGGGGGTAAGTGACTTGCCCGGGGTCACACAGCTAAGAAGGTGTCTGAAACCAGATTAGAGCCCAGTATATATAGTTCTTACTAATTCAGAAGACTATTAGAGAAGCAAGGTTAATGTTTTTTACTCTGGCAAAATCTCCTACCTTTATATAAAAAAGGATCTTTATAAATACGGTTCCATGCTCAGGATGCATCTACAAAAATGAATAAAATACCTGTGCAGGTTGGTTAGTCATGAAAAGAACAATTGGACAATGTATTCAAGATCTAAAGAATACCTGTTCAGTGTAGAGCATCTTGTACTGTAAGTACTAACCATCATCTGATCCTTGAAACAAATCTGTCAAGTAAGGCATGATTATCTTCATTTGATAGATGGAGAAAGTGAGAGCTTAAGTGATTTGCCTGAGTCTGTGCTGGAGACTGGGATGCAATGCAGGACTTCTGATGTTTTATTCAGAGTTCTCCACAGGCTTCCAAGAAATTCATGAAGGAATTTGTTAAAAAGCAAGCATAGGCTTAAGAGACATTTAATGCCTTCTGTCTTTGCCTCTTGGCTTCTTGGGAATCTGTGGCTTGGTATAGATAGACAAAGAATATTTTCATTTGTGATGGAGACTTGTGTTCTCCTAACCAAAGAAGAATGAAGCAGTATATAAAGGTATCTTTAGGAAGCTATGACACTGATCATTGCCAGTGGGATTGAGTTGAATTTGTAAAAGTACAAGAAAACATTTTAAAATACTGTTTGCATTGTCAATTTATATTTAAATATGCGTGAAGCCAGAGAGAGAAAATATAAAAGCTTGTTAATTGAAAAAAGTTTAAGGGGAAAACATGTAAGAAATTGGTGCTGAGAGATATGAAGCAAGATGGAGAAGGCAAAAAGTGGGGAGGAGGAAGGGAGAGGTAAAAGAAGAAGAAAGGAAGGAAAGAAGAGGAAGGAAGGAAGAAGAAAGAGAGGGAGAAGAAAAGGGAGGGAGGAGGAAATACAAAAAGAGGAAGAAAGAGAGAAGTGGAAAAAGATTATAAAAGAAAAATATATCTCCCTTACACATTCCCATACATTCTGTAATCTCCTTTTTCATAATATTTTATTTTTGTCCTCAACTACATGAAAAAAAAACAATTTTCAAACTTTTATTTTTCTTTCAAAGTTAAAGCCAAATTCACACTCTCCCTCCCTCCCTTCCTCCCTCCCTGAGACAGTAAGCAATCTGGTTAGGTTTTCCATGTGCAATAGTACAAAATATCTTTCCATATTAGTCATTTTATGATATCCAGTCATTGCAATACCCTTACCCAATTTCTCCCCTTTAAAAAATCTCCATATTCTCCTAAACTTCACTTTTGTCAGGAGCAATACCCACCCCTACATTCCTAAGGTGTTCTGCAAACATTCCACCTAAAAAATCCTCTCCTGTCTTTCTCCTTCATTTTTCAACAGTGTTCAATTCATTTTGCTTCATGGGTCTCTGAGAGAATTGATGAGTTCAAACAGGTCTGCAGCTGAACTGCCCCTTGGTCTATGCATCCTAAGTGTCTTGGAAAGAAAGCTCTGAGTGTCTATTGATGGCACCATTTGCTGGAATCAAACCAAACAAATGGATTTATAAGCAGAGGGGTCTGAAAGTCAAAGCAGCAGACTAAAAAGCAATTTAAAAAAACAACACAACTCCCCAAGATTGAGTAGCATGACCCTGGGGGCCAGAAAGATTCCATATCCTGGACATCTTCCTCTTCAACTTTATGGACTATGTCAATTATGTCCTCAAGTTGCTAAACATGGATTCATTCCTCAGAAAATAAATTAGATTGCCAGCTGAAAAAAAATCAAATGAAAAATCTCCATTAATTTGTTGGCTTTTTTATTGATGTGAAATATAGATTTTGGTTCAATCTCTAGACCGGATGTTTCCAGGAAAGCATTTGTTTAAAAAAAAAAATAGAAGACTGTCATCTTTCCTATTTATTATGCATATGAATGTATATCATTACATATGTACATAAGGAAAGAAAATGTATCCCCATGAAATCGGGCAGGGTTACTCATTGATCACTTGTCCTATGATAAAAGATTTCAAGCTGGCAGGAGTGTCCGCGGAGATTCCTAAAACGCTGGCAGTAACTACCTATATTTGACTTTGACACCTCTTTAGCAGTGAAAAGAGGCATTTGTAAGGAACCATAAAAAGTCATTACATATGCAGAACAATTGAACCTCCTCAGCATCTGGGGGTAGGAAACACATCTGTCTTCTGTCTATTTCTTCCCTAAATGTCTCCCTGAATCAACTTTTATGGGGGTGGGGGGCTGGGGGTCGTAAATATCCCTTTCTATTCGAATCTAAGAGTTAACAATACCCCCTGTGACTATAAACACAAGATGTTTCATTCAGGAAAGAGGTGCACTCAAGTAAGCAGAGATCTTTGTGACAGTGTCTCCCCGTATGGCCCACATGCACAGCTAATCACATTAACAGGAGAGTGAAGAGGTGGCCAGTAGACAGCAAAATAAAGAAAAGGAGAAAAGCAAGACTAATCTTGTTAAAAGGAAAGCAAAGATAGACGCTACTTTTACATAGCAGCTTAAAACGTCCCAATTTTCCCAGGATTGGGATCACCTGTACATCCTAGGAGCATGTGGGCTGTTTAGGAAGCATTGTTCCGAGCTCTGAATGTTGGGGGCAGAGAAGCACAAACCCACCTCCTCTTGGAGAATGGTCCCCCTGGAACCACCACCAAACAAACAAACAAAAACCTTCTGGAATCATTGGATTTTTCTCAGTTCTACTATCGATTTTACTGAAGGAGTAGCATGGTAAAACTCGTTTAATCAAGTCAGAGGAAGCATAAGCAAAGAAATCAATGGTATGTGTCCTTTTGAAATTTGAAGAAATCGGGGCAAAAAAAAAAACACAACAAAAACCTAAAGAAGTCACTCAACATCCAGAAAGGAAAAAATCCAACCCATGACCCCAAATCCCTAATTTCAGACAGGGATGCTTGGATCTTTGGATCAAAATTCAGGTGAGAATTAGTGATCGCCCTTAAACAATTAAGTTCTATTTTGCTTAGGGTTTCCAGAGCCAAAATGTTGAGTTTAAAAGAAGGGACCTCAAAAGCCCTCTAGTCCACATCCCTCATTTTACAGATGAGGAAACTGTATAAATGGAGATTTTGAACCTTGGACTTCATTCCCCCAGAAGTCCCTTACTATTTCCCAAAATTCCCTTTAATCTCTCCTGCACCTCCACATTTGTGTGGTCACCTTATTGTTTTCTAAGTTCTGTAGCTCCTCCCTCTTCCTCTTTTGCTCGGGCGAGGGGGCTGAATAGCTAGGTCTCTTACTTTGGTTATTATTAATAAAATTTTATTAAATATAATTCTTAACTTTTGCCTATTAATTTTAATCTTTACTAAATGAAGGTCCAGGGAATTAGACTAACTCAACCAATGACTGTACTGGGAGATACCGGCAGACCACGAGCCAGTATACTCAGAAAGGGTACAAAAGAGGAAAGTATGAATCATTAAATCGATTTATAATATAGCCAGAAGCTCCATCGACTCCACTCCTGCCTCCATTATTGACTCATTGTACCCATCATTCTACTTCAGTTAAATTAGCCGAGGCAAGAGTGTGAGCATAGATTCATTTCAAAAAGGTACTTAAATCATCCCTGGGAACCTAGGGGAAAACCCCTTGTTTGTGCAGAGCATTTCAGGAGTTTGTCTATGCTATCAGAACATAGTGAATTGAGACAGATAAAGAATTGGAAAGGTCTGAGTTCAAATTTTCCTTTAACACTTGTAACTTGGCAAGTCACTTAATCTCCCAGCCTTAGTTTATCACAAAATGGCACCCATCTCATAAGCTTATTGTGAGAATTAAATTAACACATAAATGAACCTTAACTTAACATGAATTAACATTAAATTAACACATAAATATGTTTTGCAAAGCATTTTATAAAATATATGACTATTATTGTCCCATATGCTAATGTGACTGCCTATATTATCTGATTATACAATAAGGTCACTACCTGACATCTCTGATTTGTCATATGGTTACAGTAACCCTGAAAATAATTCAAGATGGCTCCAGGAAATATGAGTGTATTTAAAGGATAATTGGACAATGGGAAGCATTCTTGTGAAGACACTAGAGTCACAAAATCAGAAAAGGAATTTCTGGTAGATAGAATCATTTAAAGAGTAGAGGTTAAGTGTGAGAGAGGCACTGTAGGGAGAGTAAGTAGGGAGGAGGACTGTACTTGAGTCAAGAAGGCTTGGGTTCCAATCCTGCTCTGGACTAGCTACAATCATAGCCCTCTTAGCATCAGACCATCTCTAAATGGTAGATAGGTTGCCATCCCATCTGCATAGGTTAAGTAGGAGGCTAAAATAATCCGGATATTCATCTGGCAGAAGGAAAGTCCCTAGAGGAAGTATGGAAGTATTGGCTCCATTTTTCTAGTACATGCTTAAAAATTCATAGAAGCCGATAGCAAACTCTAAACATTTGCTTCCAGGAGTTATTAGCAAATAAGAGAAGGTAAAAAACGTTTATTTAAATGTTTCCTATGTACCAGGCATTATGCTAAGTGCTTTACAAATATGATCTCATCTGATTATCGCAACACCCAATGAGGTAGATGTTATTATTATCCCTATTTTACGTTTGAGGAAAATGAGGCAGACAAGTTAAGTGACTTGCCCAGGGTCACACAGCTAGGAAGTGCATGAGACTGCATTTGAATTCAGGTCTTCCTGACTCAGCCTATTGCTTTATCCAATGCATCAGCTAGTTGCCATTGAATTTTATTACAAATAAATATATTATTATCATTATTTTACAGTTGTGGAAGCCAAGGCTCAGAAAGGTTTCATGAACTTGCCTGTGATGACCCAATTAGAAGTGCTGGAGGCAAGAGTCAAACCCAAGAACTCGCCTCCAAGTCTAGTTTCCATCGTGATATCATGTGATTTGTCAGTCTGAGAGAGTAATATTGAAGATAGGGATAGGGTAGGGGCTCTTAACCCCATAAGTTTTTAAAAAATATTTTGATGGCCCTGTTTCAACAGAAGTGCCTTCTTTATAATTCTATATGCTTATTTTATGAATGTTGTTCTAGGAATAATAAATTATGAATATAATATTCTGAGAAAAAATATATAGGTTTCACTAGACTTCTGAAGGGGTTCATAACACAAAAGGACCCTTTGATTTAGAGATCAGATTTGTGATTATATTGGATAAAGAGCTCCAAAGCAAGGAAACCCTCTCTATCAATGCAAGTACCTCCTTTGCAATTTATAATCCTAGAAAATTGCTTAAATACTAAGAGACTGAATAACTCAAGGTTACACAACCCCCCTGTGATAGGAATTGAACCCAGATTTTAATGTGTTCCATGTCAGATCCACATTAAAATGTAGATCCTATCTGATTTTAATGTGTTGATGTATTCATTTTAAAAAAGAAATATAGGAACATGCATGGTTTTCTAAGTCAATATGTGACCTGCAGGGACCTTTATGTACAGTTTGGTGGCCCCCATTTCTATTTGAATTTGACACATCTACAATACAAACACTGTCTTTTGTTATGCTGAAAACTGCAACAGAAAACCTGCCCTTAAAGTGTCCATAGGCTGCCTGGGAAGAGAAGTTACCCCGTATTTGCTTTGTTATTAAAGAAAGATCCTCTCTTGAAGTCCTCCCTAAATGCCCCTTTATGGTATGGAGATGGCTTTGAGTTCTCAAAGGTTATGCCTGCAGAGCATGAACCTTAGCTACCAAGTAGGAAAGGACTTGAAAGTTGGGATAGTGACGTTCACTTTGTCAAAAGTCTGAGGATCGGCTTAGATCATTTCCTAGATACTCACTACCAAAGAGTTAGCTCCCTCCACTTTCCCTCCCTCCCTCTCTCCCTTCCTCTTTCCCTACTTCCCTCCCTCCCTCCCTCCCTCCCTCCCTTCCTTCCTTCCTTCCTTCCTTCTTTCTTTCTTTCTTTCTTTCTTTCTTTCTTTCTTTCTTTCTTTCTTTCTTTCTTT
>NC_058132.1:140683570-140708930 GCF_016433145.1 Gracilinanus agilis
AGTCTGATCATTCCACAATATTATTATTATTGTGTACGCTATTTTCCTGGTTCTGCTTATTTTATTCTGCATCAGCCCATGAAAGTAGCTAAGTCTGATCATTCCACAATATTATTATTATTGTGTACGCTATTTTCCTGGTTCTGCTTATTTTATTCTGCATCAGCCCATGAAAGTCTTCTTATTAGCAGGAATAATTTAGATTGCAAACTTCCTTACTGCATTTAAAATTATTGAATCTGAAAAATTCCATTGAGATGAAACTTTTCAGGAATACATATGTCATTTAAAGTTGGGGAATCCCTACGCTTGACCCAAATGAAAAGTTCGGAAAAGGAGTCTAGTTCAGTAACAACTAAAATGTTTAGTACTATCATCTTAGAAAATGATTAGCAAATAGCTTAGACGCTGGGTGAGTAATTACTTTGTAACCAGGGCAAACTATTTTTTCTCTTTTGTTCCCTTTTTGAAAAGTAAATAGACTTAAGCAATGGATTCACTTCTTGATGAATCAGAGAAGAAAAGCCTTGTGTAGCACCAAGGGTCAAAGCCCTTAGAACTTTAGGCCATGGATTTTTCTTTAAAACTTTATTAATCAAGAGGGAGCTAGGTGGTTCAGTGCATCCTGGGTTCAATATGACCTGGGATACTCCTTAGCTGCTCACGGCAAGTCATTTAAACCCCATCACCTAGCTTTTACCACTCTTCTGCCTTAGAACCAATACATAGTACTGATTCTAAGATGGAAGGTAAGGGTTAAAAATCTGACCAGTACTAAATAAAAAAGAGCTGCCTGCATGAAGTGTCCAAAAAGTAGAGGGAAACACATAGCATTCAATATTAATGTTATCTGGACAAAATAGCTAGGATTTGCCTTAGAGAGGGGAGGTTGAGCTAATGTTCATTACAATAGTTAAGAGCTGGATTTGTTTTTCCAGGATAAATTGGTAGAGGGGAGAAGAAAGGGAAGGACATTCCCCAAAAGCAGAGTTCTTGGACTATAACATCACTAAATGTGTGACATTAGTGCTAGTGCAAAACACAGATGAGATTGGGTAGCCCCCCCCAAAATAACTGTTTGAGTAAGAATAAAAGATGCCAAGGGCTCAGAACACCCCACCTGAGTCATGTTTATCTGCCTAAAAATTGCCCACTGGCCTCCTTTCCCCTCCCTTCTTCCCTCTCCTTCCCTTCCAGGCTTCTCTCCCACCCCTTAACCTCTCTGGACACAGACACACTTTCTTTCTTCTCCCATTCACACAAATACAGAGGCTGAAATGTAGAAGATGGAGAGCAGAGAGGGCTCTGGTTTAGGCATTGTCTTTCACTCATCTCCTACCCTTTTGAGCCAACCATGTCTTTCTCACCTCTCCTTTTTCTTCTTGTCCTCTTTTCTTTTTTTTTTTTTAAACTCTTACCTTCCGTCTTGGAGTCAATACTGTGTATCCAAGGCAGAAGAGTGGTAAGGGTAGGCAATGGGGGTCAAGTGACTTGCCCAGGGTCACACAGCTGGGAAGCGTCTGAGATCAGATGACCTCCTGTCTCTAGGCCTGGTTCTCAATCCACTGAACTACCCAGCTGCCCCCCTCTTGTCCTCTTTTCTACCCAATCTCTACAGTGTGTGTGTGTGTGTGTGTGCTTCTGCAGTGATATTGGGGGTGGGTTGCAGATTAGATTGCTAGCTCACAAAAGTGGGACTTAGCCATGTGGTCAGCCTTGGTGGGACTCCAGTTCCCTTTTCCCACCTCAGCCTCTGCCCCAGAAAACGCAAACACATATTAAAATGCTTTCATGGAAATGTGGGAAAAGAATGAAAATGAAATAAGGACCAGCCATGAGCAGTGCATTTCCTGGAGATTTCAGATGCTCCAATTGCCATAAAACTGGCTTCAAAATTCTCCCATCCCAAAGAGGACCAATAGAACATTTCAATTTTGATTTTTTTTTCTTTAAGGAGTTGAGAAATGTCGCTGGGACCAAGATGAACGTTATCCCCTTTTAGATTTCTTTCTAGAAAATGGATACTTATAAGGCCCCCTTTCTTCTGTCTCCCAGATATTCTTCCGAATTTCAAGAATGACCATAGCAAACTCAGGGCGACAGGCGAAGTTAAATGAATCTATCCCTACACGGTGCTTGGAAACAGCCGGGTAACAGGGGCGGATGTTACAAGAGATCATCCCCACTGTTACCCCCAAGACACCTGCTGGAGCAGATGCACAGGCGTATAGCCGCGGACTGACTCAGGAAATGCGCTTGGGCGCTTTGTGGCACTGAAGTCATGATACGCCAAACTGAGACCCAAACTAAGCCGTCCAGCTACCAGTCGTCCTCCCCACTGTGGCAGGGGCAGCGCTGCTGCCCAACTAACCCCTAACACAACCCGAGTTCTTGACACCGAAACCAGGTAGAAAATCGTATGAAATGTATTTCATGTCTAACCCACTTACATGCCCTCTGATTTTTCCGACAACTTAATACATAGCAATCAATTCAATTCAGCAAAGGTTAATGGGCTCATAGGTTTAGAGCTGGAAAGGATCTTGGCAGCCACCTAACTCCAAGTCCCTCGTTTCACAGAGAAGGAAATCGAATTGTAGGAAGGCTAAGTGCCCAAGGTCATACCATGATAAATGGTGGAACTAGAATGCAAGTCTTGGGACTGGAAATAGAGAATTCTTTCACTGTGGCACTCTGCTTCTCAACTTATAAAACACTTCATATTTGATCTTCATGGAAAGGAGCTGGCCTGTTGTGCTTGGGCTTCATTTGATTTTGCAGCATCCCCATCTTCTGGTTATGGCACGAGGGGAATACTAAGTTATTGCTCAAACAAACATCCATTCTAGATATGAAGAGGCACGGCAGACAATATATGTTCCTGCTCTTCAGATCCCACAAAAGTCTGGGCTGCAGATTTTTTTGTGATAATCTTTCGTGATAATAATTTTGGGAATGATCTTGGCTTCTCCAACACCTAACCAAGCTCTTTGTGCTCTACAGTGCCCTCTTCTGCAGCCGCCTTTGTGGTTGTTGGAACAAAATGTTCTCATCTGCCTCTTCCACTGAGGGAGATCTTCACACGTAGGGGTAGACACCCCATTAACTCACCAACAGATTTGAAGCCTGTTGGTTACCCTCAACTTGGTGAAGTCCACTTGCCTAGATGGTTTACTGGAGTGTTGGCTACAGCTTGTCAGAGCTACAGGTGAGGGCTGGGAGACAAGTGGACACCAAAGGAAAAGAGCAGCACTGAAAAAGTGATGCTTAGCAGGGGTGACCAGTTGGCTTAGTAGATTGAGAGCCAGGGCCAGGAGATGGAGATCCTGGGTTCAAATCTGACCTCAGATACTTCCTAGATGTGTGACCCTGGGCAAGTCACTTAACCCCCATTGCACTTCTGCCTTAGAACCTCCTGTCATTCTAAGACAGAAAGAAAGGATTTTTTACGTCATTCATAACTCCCAGTAGACAAAATGATTAAAGAACAAAAATATATAATTTTTAAAGGCAGAATTTTTTACTAATCACATGAAAAGATGTTTAAATTCTCTAAAAATCAAAGAAATGTAAATCCATACGACCTTAAGCTATCTTCTAATACTCAATAAATTGGCAAATATAGCAGCTCTCCCTGCCCCCCTCCCCCCACCGAAAGCCAAGTCATATATTTGGCTGAGCCACAGGGAAAGATATTCTATTATTGTGCTGGTGGGACTGAAGACTAGCAAAAAAAAATAATTTAAGAACAGGATATCAACATTCCATAGAAGTCAGAAGGAATCACAGCCTTGGACCCACAGATTTTGATGTTGGGTACTCTATTCTATTCTAAATAAATCAAGAAGAAGAAAACACTATCTACATAAAAATTTTATAGCTATTTTATTAAGTAATCAAAATGGAAACAAATGAAATATCCAACAATTGGAGGATGGGGGAATAAATTTGTGTAATGGAATGATAGGGACTAAAAAAATGCCCAAAAGAATATCTTGAAATATGGAAAACCTTATATAAAATATGATGCAAAGATCTGCAGAATTGGAAGAGCTATATATGCACTATAATTATGTACTTTAAAAAATAAGCCAAAGACCAGAGATTTGGAGCTGGAAAGAAGTCATGTGGTCCAGCCTTTTAATTTTTTTTAACAAGTAAATTTAACAAGTCCCACAAAATAACTTGTTAAATTTACTTGTTAAAAAAGGACTTACCCAGGGATATACAAGTAGTAAGACTAGATCCTAATTGCTCTGAGCCAGATGCAATATTCATTCTGCTACAGACATAAAGGGTTCAAATTGGGAAGGTCTGGGTTGGTTTGTTCAATGTTGTTCCACTCTGCTGCATCCCTGCCAAAGGTTAACTTATTAGTGTTCACTGTGAATATTGCACTAATAGCAGCAATAATAAAAAAAAAGTAAATGACGAGTTTCTTGGAGGAGGTAATGTGATATAGTACAAAGATTTTGGAGTCAGAGGACTTGGGTTCAGATCCCAGCTCTGTTATAAAATCTTGGACAAATTACTTTATTTCTTCTGGTCCTTAGTTTATTCATTGGTAAAAGGGTACCTTGTTGTACTGTATGATCTCTGTAGTCTTAATTTCCTCAGTGTACAGAATGAATTGAATTAATGAATTAATGAATGAATAAATGAATGAATGAAAGAGGATTTAAGTACTTACTATATGGTAAGCACTGTGCAACACAGGATGCAAACAGAAAACTAAGACACTTTCTGGGCTTGAGGAGCTCACATTCTAATTGGATAAAACAGCACATATAAGAAGATTCAGCTGTAAGGTGGATTGTCCTTAGGGACCTTAAGTCTCAAGGGAAATGGGAATGCCTGAGGGTCTGGAAGGGAAAACAGGGCAGATGACAAGGCTAAGTGGTTCTTAGTCTTAGTCTCTGGACAGATGGTAAGGTAAACTGTCCAGCTTGCCAGAAGGATTGTAATTGGTGACTCTAATTGTCAAAGCAGTAGGAATGGATACATTAACCGCCCCAGCTCACAACCACTGGTTACTGGAGATTCAACAAGTATTTCTTCATCAAAAAGAATAAAGCACACTATTCTTATCTTGGCCCTAATATCATCCTTTATTTATTCATTAGAATCAGAGAATTCTCAAGTTGGATGAGACCAGAGAGATTATTTAGTCAACTATATCATTTTATGGATAAAGAAGTTTCAAGCTAGGGAAGTGAAGTGAAATGTCTGAAGTTCCATAGACAGAACCATGTGTAGAAATACTTAGAAAACAGGAAAGAATGATTTTTCCAAAAGCTGAGTATATTACATGGAATAATTACATCCTTCTTAATCATTCTAATTAAAGACCATAGCTTTGGAACCGGAAAGGAAAAAGCCATCTTGTTCAATATCCTTATTTTACAGCTGAGAAAAACAAGGCATCAAGAGGCATCAATTGGCCACAGGTCACATAATTAGTAGCAAAACTAGGTTTCTAGCCCAGGCTCTCTGATTCTGCATCCAGTATTCTTTCCATGCTCTCCTACAGTGTTATCAAGGAATTCCAAAACCAAAATAGTCTCTTTCATTATTAAGATCGACCCAAGTCTGGGTTTGTGGGTGGGGTCTTAGATACCGGATACTTTCAGAAGAGTATTGGATGTATGAATATTCAGCACCCGATGGCTCTATGATGGAAAAATATATAAAAATCAGTCAAGAAATTTTAAAGTGCTAACAAATCTTCCATTTGCCCAAGATGTGCCATTTTTCTTATTTCGAGAATTCAAGTGTTCTTCTTGCAACACTTCTTTCTGAACATAATTGACCGATTATGATGTCAATATAACATGCTTTTTTGGAAATCACATTCATAGAATCATAGAATCTTAAATTTGGAAGTGACCCAGTAGCTAGAAGTCCAGTCACACTGACCTACTTAGTCATGCCCCATACAAAACCCTTCGTCTACCATCTCTGGGCGTTTGTACAGACTGTCTCACAGGTCTAGAGTGTACTCCTTCTTCCTTACCCCTCTCCCTTTTGTTTTTCAAGTATAGTTCAGGTGTTATCTCCTATGGAAAGCCTTTCCTGATCCCCCCCTCCCCCAAGTTCTTAGTGCTTTCTTGTTGTTCGGTCATGTCTGACTCTTCATGCCCCCATTTGGGGTTTTCTTGGCAGAGATATTACAGTGGTTTGCCATTTCCTTCTCCAGCTTATCTTACAAATGAGGAAACTGAGAGGCTAACATGATTAAGTGACTTTCCCAGGGTAACACATCTAGCAAATGTCTAAAGCTGGATTTGAACTCAGGTGCTCTTGATTCCAGGGCCAGTGCTCTATCTACTTGCACTACCTAGCTGGTTATTATGAACTTATTATTTTTCATCACTATTGAATGTTATTGTTCTCCGTGAGACAGACAGTGTGGTACAGTGGAGAGAACGTAGAATTTAGTGTCAAAGAACCTAGGTTCAAATCTTGACTGACATTTCTACCTGTGTGACCTTGGACAAGTTCTCTCACTTCCAGAATGAGGAGTTTAGACTCTTCGATTATCTCTAAGGTCCCTTCCAGGTCTAAATCTGATCTTATTTGTAGTTTCTTCTGAAGTTTTAGGAAATCTATACAAAAATGTGCATATGATATCCACAGGTATAATAAAGCTAAATCTTATGTCAGCAATTGCCTCCATAAAACATTATTGAATATTTTTTATCTGACCTATGATTTAATCAGCTTAGAGTGCTCTTGGGGAGGAACTTCTGTAGTTTGGCACCTTTCTTATAGTCTCAGAGGGATCTGATGCCATGAGAGGTGAATGGACTCGCCTAAGGTCACACAGCCAAAATGTTGCCAGATGAAGTTTGAACCCAAATCTTCCTGATTCTGATTTTGATTCACTCTTAAAGTACAGCTTGCTACTACTAAATAGAATAAAGCCAGTAGGACAGTAAATAAGTATGCTACTCAAGAACTTGCAATATTTATGTTATTGAATCCTTTTTTTCCCTGCTTTTCTCATCCCATTTTCCATAGATTTTCCTTGAGCATTTTCCTGGAGAACAATCCTTATGCCTTCCCTTGCTGGCAAGCAGTAGGTCCTCTGTTCATTTCATCCCTGAAAGGCATGCCTTTAAGAAACATCTGTCCTGGCATGGCTGGCCTCATCTTTACAGGCACCTCCTTCCAGACTCATTATAAAGGAATGTGAAGAGGAATGGAAAGGCCATCCAAAGCTCTACCCCCAAATCTCTCCACCTCAGGCAATTTCTCTTCCATAGTTACAAAACTTGCCAATAAAATGTTCATCTTCTCTTCTCGAATCCGGAATGTGGGATTTATCCCGTGTCTCTTGGCTCGGCTCTGTCCTGAAAGACCAAGGTGGGGGGAAGGGGCTCACGGCTTTGTTCATATTGGCGTCTGTGGTTTCTGGACCCAGTTACAGTACTGGGCGGAAGTATACCCTTGGGGCTCCGCGCTTGGATTCCCCCTTGCCTTGATGCTGACCAAATGAAACCGGCAGCACCTAGGGTCTTGCCCATTGTAAACACTTTTATTTTGGGTTCAGTTTATGGCCTCCCCTTCCAAAGGATTACAACTTGTTTAAACCAGCTCTAAATAAAAGAGGATCCTGATTACAGGCCTGCTGCTGGGTTTATGGCGGTCTTCCTTTGTCTAATGTTCCCTCTGCTCCCTTCCTTCCTTCCCACCCCCCAACACCAGGTATCCTGGGTCTTTTAACAGAGGTCTTTCCAGCTAAATGCCCAACTAGAAGGGCGAGGCGGGAAGCTGTAGCCTGGATGACATCTGACTCCTTTCCACCACAGGTTGTCTAGTTCCTAGGACCAGGGAAATGAAAAGACCCAAGAGAAAGGGGGGAGAAATTGTTCAGGTAGAGATGAGGCAGGAGATGGAGCCCCAGGCGTCTACCTGTGCCTGGAGGTGGAGGAGGATGGCTGAGGCAACTGATCTTCCCAACCAGGTCCTTATTCCCCCCTTCAGATGTCCTCTGGGTGATCACCTGCTCAGCTTTCTTGTTAGGCTGCATTGGAAATGCCCGCAAGCACCAGCCACCTGTTCTGTGGGATGGAGGGGAACTCCTCTATTCCATTACGCATTCTCTGAATAAACCATGATACCCACAAATTCTCCCTCCATCTCTGTGTTCTTTAGGGAATAGCCTTTCTTTAAGGCCTTTACAAGGTCTATGGGAAGGCTTTCTTGAGATTTCAGAGCTCCCATTTGAGCTCTAAGTTACAGCCATTCTTAGTGTAAGAACCACAGAAATATGGTACCAAGGGCATGGAGATAGCTTCCATGAAACCAGGCATTCCTAATCATGTGTGTGTTTAATAGACTGCTTTGGTATCCTGATGAAGTACTGTCTCAGAATGTTTTTTCTCTTTATTTTATTTTAAATTTATTTTATTGTCATGCAATAAACATTTTCATATTGGTCATCATTGTGAGAGCAAATTCATATATAACCAAAACCACCAAATAAAACCATAAAGACACTGATGTGAAAGACGACTCCAAAAGTTCTTTCTCTAGAGGTGGAAGGCTTTCCCCATCATAAGTCTTGCAGGATTGTCCCAAATCATTGTAATGCTAAGAGTAGCCAAGTTTTCCCAGTTGATCATTGCATAATATTGCTGTTACTGTGTATACAATGTTCTCCTGGTTCTGCTTATTTTGCTCTGCATCCTGCAGATCTTTCCAGCTTTTTCTGAAATCATCATGCTTATCATTTCTTATAGTTCAATAGCATTCTCTCACCAACATGTACTGCAGTTTGTTGAGCTATTCCTCAATTGATGGACATCTCAATTTCCAATTCTTTGCCACCATGAAAAGAGATGCTGTAAGTAGTTTTGTACACATAGGTCTTTTCCTTTTTTTGTGATCTCTTTTTGGATACAGCAGGATCAGAGGTTATATACAGTTTCAGAATGATTTTTAAAAATTAATCAATAAACCTTTGTTGAACACCTACCATGTGTCATGCACTATATTTGTAAATATATAAAATAAAACTTAAAAAGTAAGATTACTAAGGAAACAAAATTTTAAATAAAGTTTATGGACCTCAGATTTGGAGCCCGTACATTGAACCTTTCTTTCCTCTAGCTGTGTGACCCTGAGCAAATCACTTAACCTCCACTGTCTAGTCCATACCACTCTTCTGCCTCAAAACCAATACACAGTATTGATTCTAAGATGGAAGGCAAAT
This sequence comes from Gracilinanus agilis, assembly GCF_016433145.1. Classification (NCBI taxonomy): domain Eukaryota; kingdom Metazoa; phylum Chordata; class Mammalia; order Didelphimorphia; family Didelphidae; genus Gracilinanus; species Gracilinanus agilis. Next base: position 140,692,788 of record NC_058132.1, read on the forward strand.
CCTTCCATATTAGAATTTTTAAAAAAAAACAACCCTTACAATAAAAGATCAACTCTTACCTTCCATCTTAGACTCAATACTGTGTATTGGTTCCAAGGCAGAAGAGTGGTCATGGCTAGGCAATGGGGCTTAAGTGACTTGCCCAGGATCACAAGCTAGGATGTGTCTGAGGTCAAATATGAATCCAGGACTTCCTATCTCTAGGCCTGACTCTCAGCCCACTGAGCTACCCAGATGCCCCCAGGTAAAGATTTTTATAAACCCCTTTCCTCTTTGTACCATTCAAAAATGACTTTTCCATCCTCTGACGTCTCATAGCACTTTAAGAGTCTCCAATGCCCAGTTTTTACTACTATTATATTTTTGTGTTATAGTTATGTATATGTATTTTCATAATTTTATATTTTAGTTATTATTATTATAGTTATGGGTGTATATTTTTTATTTCTACTAGATTTTAAAAGGTTCCATGAAAATAATGATCAAGTATCAATCAGTTGTTTGTATATCCCTTGCAACCTTTTCTATGGTGTCTTGCACACAGAAGGCATTCCCTGTTTGAAGGGGATGAATTATTATCCCATGCATTCTACAGCAAGGCCCATTGATCTGGTCCAGTAATGTGTGACAAAGAGAGCAGAGGCAGCAGGACCGTAATTATGGCAAAGGGGTGTTGAAAACAAACATCATCCTGCCATTCCTCCAGTCTGATGGGTCTGCTTTTCATACTCTAGCAGAGAGACAGGCACTGCTCTGCTTCTGGGCATCTACCCTCTTGTCATCAAGGGGAGGAAGGAGAGCGTGAGGGAATGGCAGCAGAAGGGACATGAATGCTACATTGGACAACTGAGAAGGGGCCTGGAAATCCTTTGGGGTTCAACAATCTCTAAGGGGGATAAGGTGCAGTTCTTTCAGATGTTACTGAAAATATTTCTAAAGCTCTGCTTATTTTCTCTTCATAAATAAGATGAGAGAGTCAGACATAGCTTCTCCTTAGATAGGCTTCTTATATTGACTTCATGTACTCTGTAGCCCAACCAGACAGACTGGCCTATTTGTTGTCCCAAGTACTAAATATTTCATTTCCTACTTCTATACCTTTGCACAGTCTGTCCCCTGTGTCTGTTCTGTCTCCCTACTTTTCCCTCTTGCAGTCTTTAGTCCCTTTCAAACCTAAACTGGAGAGCCAGCTCTTATAAGAAGGTTTTCCTGATTTCCTATAATTTCTTCGTGCTACTTCATGCCCCAAGTTACTTTTTTCTTTTTCTACACTTTGGGTTTCCTTCTCTCTATATATGATGTTTCCTTCTTCCTTTACCACTCGTAGAATGTCAGCTCATCTATTTAATTTTTTGTCTCTCTATTCCACAGTTTCATGACTCAGTTTTCCTTTCTTACCAGTTGTTCTGAGTTTACTGTCTGCAGCTCAAGTTCCCATCTGTAAAATGAGGGCACTGATTGAGTACTGGTCTGCTTCACTGATAAGAATGGTTGTAAAGCAATGAGGAATACGGAATTTCCCTAGTAGCCATTTTCATTTCAAATCTATTGGATTTCCTAAACACCTAAATGATAAACTCTTTGAGGTCAGGGACTATCTTTTGTCTCTTTTTTGAGGTGCCTGGGACAAAATAGGTCCTTAACAAATGTTTATTGATTGTTCAATTCATTTATTTATTTTAAATTTATTTATTTTATTTACATAATTTATATAATTACATAATTTACATAATGATATAATTTATAATTAATTAAATTTATTTTAAAACCCTTATCTTCCATCTTAGAATCAATACTGTGAATTGGTTACAAGGCAGAAGAATGGTAAGGGCTAGTCAATGGGGGTTGTCCTAGAGTTGACCTCCCAACTCTAGACCTGGTTCTCAATCCTCTGAGCCACCTCATTGCCCCCTGTTCAATTAATTAATTAATTGTTAATTAACAGAATTAATAATAAATGTATTTATTAAGTGCCTTTGAGAGGCATCGAGCTGGCAAAGTGGATCGAATGCTGAGCCTGGAGTCAGGAAGCCCTGAATTCAAATCTAGACTCAGACACTCACTAGCTGCGTGACTCTGGGAAAGTCACTTGACCTCTGTTTGTCTCTGTTTCCTGTAAAATGAGGATAGTAATAGCACCTACCTTGAAGGATTGTTGTGAAGATCAAGTGAGATCATGCTTGACCCAAAGTAAACACTATTAAAATGTTAAACATTTAAAATGTTAAACACTATTTAAATGAATATCTCCAGGTACTTATTTTCCGTGAAGTGTATTAATAATCACTAGAAATAGGAAAAACAGATACGTAGAGATTTAAGCCTAATCTAACCTAACTCTGACCTGGTGGTTCTCCACTTGGCTGGTTGACTCAGCCATGGTGCTCCACTGCCACCTCCAAGGGAATAGAACCTTTTTATTCATGTTCATGAATGCAGCGCCAGCATGCAAAATGGGATGAAGGGAGTTGGCCATCCAGGATGGGGAGGGGATAAAACGTCCTCTACACAAAAATGCTTGTCATTATTACTATTTCAGGACCAGGAGAAGAGAAATATGGATGTCTTGAGTGATAAAGATAGATGCAATCTTAGTTTGTCACTTGGTTATTCCCTCTGGGGAAACTATACCTGAACCATTCCTGTGAGTCTACAGTCTGTACTTTAAATTTACCTCCAATCTCTCTCTTTCTGAGTTGCCTCATCTGATTCCAAGGAACCTTTCTCTTCTTCTTTAAATGGCTAATGTGTTTTCCACAGAGTAAACATTTAATAAATACTTTTAATGCCTAAATGGAATGATCTTAAGGGAAAGTTCATCTTACCTACCTCGTTGAAGCCTTGTAAGGAAAAACAATTAAGAACACTTGTTCCCATTTATATAGCATTACACTAGGTCTCTCAACTCTTAGCCAACCAAACTCAGCCAAAGACCTGAGCTTCAGCTATCCCAACTTTCTTCTTCTCCCTTTTCATTTTTCCCTACCCCTATCAGGGAAAGAAAATTAAATCAGCATTCTAGTTGGGGCAAATCTCACATTTCTTACTAGGAAGAGAGTGATAATCTACGGTCCTATAGCTAGAAAACTTTGCCTTCTTCCTCTCCAAACCCTCTTGATTAGTTATGGAAGCCTGCCAAGGTAGAAACTCCCTCTTCCGACTATTTCTAGCTTGTTCACTCTAAACCAATTTAGCCCTGCCTCTGCCAGGTTTCTTTTTCTCTCTACCTTGGATCTATTGTGCCCTTTGGACTCCCACCCGTCCCATTCTTTTGTTAACAAAAGGCACCTTATGTTAGACCCTATCTCTTAGTCATTTAACATCTTTGATTAAGATTCATCATCTTGGGGCTTGGAGGGGAATAGGGGGAGTGAGAAGGCAGAGTTGGGTAAGATGGCACCTGAAATCTGAGGTTCCTTCTGGTTATAGATCTTTAATTCCACTGTCTTCTTCTGACACACTTTCTCTCTTCTTGTACTTAAAGAAACCCACTTCCCCAGAAGACACTGAATCTCCAGTTCCCCTCTCCAATATTAGATGCACTTTCTTCCATGTCCTCTGATACACTGGACCAGGAAAAACAACAAACATATTTGCTTCTCAATATCTTTTCTATTTTTTTTCAAATGTGGTTTGCCATTTCCTTTTCCAGTGGATTAAAGCAGAAAGAAATTAAGTGACTTGCCCAGCATCATATAGCTTGTGTCTGAGGCAAGATTTGAACTCAGGTCTTCTTGATACCAGGTCCAGCACTCTATCCCATCCACTGAGTCATCTGCCTGCCTAGATCAGCATTCCACAGAGAAAATATTTGTAAAGTGTTTAGGACAGTGTCTGGCACAGAGTAGGTGCTTAATAAATGTTCCCTTCCTTTTCCTCTCCTTTCCTATATATACCCTGACCACAGTGGCTGTAGAGTTTTCTCTTCTTTCCTTATATGATGTAAGAAATACCTCCATTGAAATGGAAGTGGAGATGACAATAGCGTCTATCTCCTAGTATCTTATAAGGAACAAATAAGATAATATTTATAAAATGCTTACTATAGTACCTGGCACATTGTAGGTGCTTTATAAATGTTGGCCATTATTATTGTTATTGTTATTATTATTATTTTCTTTATACAAACCCTTTCCTTCCCTCTTAGGATCAATACTAAGACCAGGGTACAGCTAGTAAGTGTCTGAAGTCACGTTAGAACTCATCTTCCTGACTTTAGGCCCGGTGCTCTATTCACTGCTACTATGTCACCTAGCTGCCCCATTCTACAGATGAGGTAAACAGAGACTAAGTGTCTTTCTCAGGCTTATATAGTATCTGAAGCTTGATATAAACTAAATCTTTACTGTAGGCTGCCACAAGCCTCCCAGGCTTTGAGCCCTACATTTAGGAGTGATACATGGGAGAAATAAGATCTGAGAGAGGTGTGAGAATTAAAATTAATATCCAACTATTCCAAGTATTATATTTATAAAGTTTATTAACAAAAACTTGAAACAAAGAAAAATTTTAAGAAGAGAGCTCACCCAGCCACGCATGTGAGAAAAGAGAAAAAAGAGGGTGGGCTTACCACAAACTTATAAATAACACGTGAACACGCAACATGGGCAAAAGGAAAAGAATTCTGAATAATGTAGTTCAAGGGTTCAAGATTTCTAATTACACAGAGGAATTTCGATCTTGGATCAGCAGGAGGCCCAACAGCTATAGATGCTGATGAGATCAAGAGTACTATCCTTCCTGTGTGTGGCTTAAGTGTATAATAGTGTAGGTCATTGCTGTTGAGGGGTTTGGCGAGCTGTAAAGCTGGGATATTTGAGAGAAAATCATCAAAATGAATATTAAAATTCCCAAGCTGGTGGGAAGGGGTGGATGAACAGCAATAGAGCATGTGATCTTTTCTTGCTTTATTCACAACCTTGGGAGATCAGCAATGCTGCTCAATCATTCAGTAGTATCTGACTCTTTGTGGCTGTCTCTGTGGACCATACTGGCCACTGAGTTTTCTTAGCAAAGATAGTAGAGTGCTAGGACACAGCTCCAGGGTGGACTGATTTTCCCAGACTAGCAGAGTGTAGAGACCAGAGGTTACATACTGAGCAAGGAGCAAGAATAGAAATAAAAAGCAGTTGTGTGGTTCTGATCTTGGGAGCAGAATTAGATTCAGCCCCAATCTGAAGCCTGCAGTAGAACAAGCAAACAAACTAAAGAGGAGTCTGTAGTTCTTTCATTCTGAACCTCCAAAGCTTTCCAGATGGCCAATGGTGGCCAAGCCCAGTAGCAGTCTACTAATGCTCTAACCAAGAGAAGCACTCAGATGTATTGCTCAACAGCAAACCCAAGTCAGAAACATATTAGGAGAAAGTATTTCTTATCAGATAGATGATGGATCTGAGGGGGAAGAGGATAAAGGAAAATCTGTCTTTTCAAATCAAAAATTTAAAAAAAAAATGTGGTAGAAGTTTGGGATAAGGGTTGGACCTATGACTTCACTGGTATAGGGATCTTCTGGGTGACAAAGTTGGCAGGCACCTTCTTTGCAATTTATAGTCTCAGAGAGCTGCCTAGAGCACCAAGAGATTAAGTGACTCACCCAGAATCATGCAGGTAGTGTGTCTCAGAAGCAGGATTTGAACCTAAATCTTCCTGGCTGGGAGGTTGGCTCTTTATCCTGACAGCAGGATAATGGATGTGAAGAGAGAAAGCACAAAGGAGACTCTTTTCATAAATTAATAACAAAAACTTGGAGGAAGAACCTGTTATGAAGAATGGGTCCTGATCCTTTTTGTTTATAATGATGCCTATTTAGGAAGGGGTCAGTTTTTGAAGGAAGTCTTCTTGGGACATGATGATTCCCATCCTCCCTGCATATCTAAAACCTCTGGCCAAGCTGTCTACCATCAAGCCTTATTATATTATAGGCGTCTCTGACTAGCTAGCTGAGCCAGTTCAGTTTTCAGAATGGATACTCTTGGGTACACCAGAGCATGCAGAGCCCCTGGGGAGACAGTTCCAGCTGACTAAGATGCTGAAGCTTTATGATTGTACGTTGTAGCCACGCAACGACCTCTACTGATCAATGAGGGAATTAAAAAAAAAACCCAACCAACCTTGGACAGGGATCAAACTAAAACTTTTAATTCCTGCTCTGTTTTTATAGCCCATTGCAAACAAAGTGATGTCCCAATAGTGCTGGCTAAATTTAGAAATGCCTGTCAAATATGAACCAAAGAATGGAATGTTCAACTTAGGACAGCTTTTATTCCCTGGCTGGGGGAAGGAGCAGAAAGTCACACCGAGTCACTGAAGAGAATGCCCCTTCGAACTCTCTCTAGACCAAATGGTCCTGCTGAGTCAGGAATGACAGGTAGAAACTAACCTTCCTCTCACCTCTGCCAGGAAATGACACTTCTAGGCACCAGTGTGTCTATGCCTGGGCAAGGCTTGGAATCTGGGGAAGGAAGGAGGGGAAAAAATAGGCAGAAGAGGGAAAAGGTGACAAATCCCATTTATTACTGGCAGATTGCTTCATTTGACATCCCTTTCCAGAACAGAATCACTATTTGGAAAGTTTTCAAAGTCTCCTCTCCTGATTAGCTCCCCCTACCAGCTCAGAAGCCCTGAAGACCATGAAGGGCATTTCTCTCTTAAGGGGTAGAGGCCCATTGTGAAACTTAGTGGCAAGGGAAGAAATGATGCTGCCTGCTTGGGTAAACCCCAGCTTATAAGGAGGCTAGAAATGATCAGGGCAGCCCCTTGATTATTATCTGAGTTTCTCCAGTGAGGGAAGAACTAACAACTCTAGTTGGTTTTAGGTTATTTTATTTTGCAGGTGATTAAAGTAGTCACCTTTGTGTTGATGGCCCTGCTTCAAGCCAGGATCATCCGAGCAATTGTAAAGAGTAAAGAAAATATTGAATTTAGTCTTTGATACTAGACAGGTGCTTTCTTCTATAATTAAAAAATATAGTGTCCCCACTTTGCCTGGGAGGACCCTTAGGCAGAATGGCCTTCATCAACCAGGTATATATCTTGCATACAGTGGGTCCTAAATTTGTACTAATCAATTCAGAGAAGAATAAAGCTTGTTTCAGATTTCCATCCTCTAACTCTGCTTAGATCTTATAAAGCAGGGACTGCTCTGTCCATCTCCATCCAAACCCCCACAGTGCCTGGTTCTGTTCCCAAAGCAGCTGCTTATTTATATTTCAGTCTCAGTCCTTTATGGACCCTGGGCTAGAAAAATAAATGTGCATCCTCACATTTTTAAAATCTCAGAAAACTCTAGTTCTTGCTTTATTTCTAAAGAAACAAGGGAGGGTATAGTAAGAGTCAGTGAGAGGCTATTAGAAGAAAACACACACACACACACACACACACACACACACATCTTGCATCAAGTTGATTTGTCTATTAAGGAAAGAGCAGGAACGTCTTGCTTGCAGGGTGCCTGCTGCTCCTGGTATCAAACTGGGAAGAACCCCTGAGTGGCTTGTTCAAGGCGGTCTGTTTGCTGACAACAGCCAGTGCAAACAAGGACGATGGTGAGGACGTCAGGGGAGCAGCTGTTCAGTGTCTAAGAAAGCTTGAGTTCGGTTTGCAAAGCAAACTGACTCTAATTTGGGCAAATACTGTTATGAGCCACTGGGCCTGGGAAAGATAAAACACTGATGGAGGTATTGACATGAATGTTTCCATGGGCAGGAAATAAGGAAATGAGGGAACTGGGAGCTATCAGAGTCCAGTCTTGGAATGTAAATGGTGGTTCATTGGGAAGAGTTACTCCTTATGTGCTCCCCACCCCAGTCCTTTCATTCATTGTTGTTCAGGTGCTATTACAGCAGACAGGAGAGCCTGTTGCCTGATTGGACCTCTTTTAGGTCCTAGCCAGAAAGAGAACCTAAAGAGCATAAGGGTGCTCTTTTGAAGGGTAGAATGTTTCTGGGATGGACAGTCCAATAATTCTTAGGCAGAGTAGCATTTAAAAGTTCTTAACTGTAGTACAACTTTAAAGATGGCAGCTAGACGGTACAGGGGATAGAGCATTGGACATGGAGTTGGGAAGACTTGAATTAAAAACTGGCTTCCCCTAATTAGTAAATGTGTGTGACCCTGGGAAGATCTCTTGACCTCCCTCTACCACCATTTCCTCATCTATAAAATGGAGTGATAATAGTACTTACCTCCTTGAGATAACATGTATAGCATTTTGCAAATCTTCAAATGCTATATAAAGCTATTGTTGTTATTATTATTATTATTATTATATGACCACAGATCCAAAGCCTAAATGAAAGGAAATTAAGTCTAAAATAAATCACAATAAGTCCAGGAAAGAATTATAAAACATGAAAATGGACCTGGGACTTTTTCTTTCCCAGATTTCTATTGATCATTGCCATTAGCTGTATCTCCTAAGATCAGTCCCCAGAAGCAACCTCCTGGTGGCTGCTTCTTGGGGTGCTGAAGCTCTCTACTTTCTTAGAGGACATAGCCATCAAAGACCTAGAAAAGAAAGTTCTTCCTACTAAAGTCCTTGCCACTATCAAATGGTTTAGCATCAGAAACTGAATTGATTTTGGCAGTGCAAATGGCATCAAGGAAGATATATTATATCTGCTTTACCACTGCACCTTGAGGATCATGGGACCTTTCCACTAGACTTACAACTGAACCCTCCCATATGTTATCTTCTTCATTAGAATGTAAGGGGGTTATCTCTGTCTCTGTTTGAGTCCCTAGTGCTTAGAACAGTGCTTTGTACACAGTAAATTCTTAATAAAAATTTCTTCCTTCCTCCCTCTCTCCCTCCCTACTTCCCTCCCACCTTTCTCCTTTCCTTTCGTTTCCTTCTCTTTTCCTTTTTCCTTTCCTTTCCTTTCCTTTCCTTTCCTTTGTTTTCCCCCTTCCTTCCTTCTTTCTTTTCCTTCTTTCTTTCCTTTCCTTTCCTCCTTCCTCCTTCTCCCTCTTCCTTCTTCCCTTTCCTCCTTCCTCCTTCTCTCCTTCTCTCCCTCCTTCCTTCCTTCCTTCCTGGAAGGAACCATATCTTCCTTTCTCTTCTCGTGATCCCTGGTATATCTGGACATATTCTTGATTACATCAAAGATATTCCCAGCTGCCACTTATAGCCTCCTTCCACCTCTTCTCATGGAGAGTGAGTAGGAGATTTCATGGCATCAGAGCTCTGCCAAGGAGGGCACTGGCAGCCACTGTGCTAGTGGATGAGTTGCCAGAGCATCGCTGCCTTCTGCCCCTTAGGCCTAGGTGCTACAAGCCTTCCCGGAGTCTCTCACTCCTCCCATGCATGCTGGTCTTGTGCTTTGTAAACCTGTAGTCCAAGTTACACCAGCCTGCTCCTCCCTCTTCCCACCCAGAAGGGGAAGAACATCAAGCTATTGTTTCAAGTCAAAGCCCTTCTTCCTGTTAGGACAGAGCCCAGGGTGTGCATATGGTGGCAAATGATGTAGAACATGAGGCATGAAACCAAGGAATCCTGTGGAAGGATTTTTTTTAATCAGCTTGTATCAGCCAAGATTATCCTGATGACAAGATAATCCTGACTCTAGGTCTACAGGTGGTGCTGCTGGTTAGCACTAAGCAACGCTGGTATGTTGTGTTTTTAGAACCAAAGCAGCTTATATCTCATCTCCTCCAGGAGCCCTCCCAGTTAGCCCCCTTTTCCCTCCCCCATACCAGACACCTGTTTGCTTAACTCTGCACAGTTTGTTGTCGAATGTGTTTGTGACAGAGATTTATAGGGATGTGTCTGTGTTGGGTTTGTGCTTTCTTCTAGTGGAGAGTAGGAGCTTCCACGTATTTCCTCTGTCGGTCCTCTGTGCCAGGCAGAGTTCCTCGAACACAGGAAGATGCACACTTTCCAAGTGCCCAAACAGCCAGCACGGCACGCACATTACAATGAGAATGCACATAGGAAACCTCTTTGGTTATTAGTGTATATGGTGCAGGGCCAGAAGGCAGAAAGACTCCTCTTCCTGAGTTCAAAATTGGCCTCAGACGCTTACTCGCTGTGTGCTCCTGAGCGAGTCACTTAACCCTGTTGGCCTCAGTTTCCTCGTCTGTAAAATGAGCCAGAGAAGGAAATGGCAAAACCCATTGATATCCTTGCCAAGAAAACTCCAAATGAGGTCATGAAGAGTCAGGCATGACTGAAATGACTGAAGGACAACAAAAGGGAGGTCCTAATCCTCCACTTCACTTAGTCACGATAACGCAAGCTCGGGCTATCCACTCAAAGCAGATTCATTCTGTGGCTGCTCCATAGGATTGCTTTCATAGCACTTGTCAGATTACTGTAAGGGACCTTCTGGAATGACGTCTAGGCTCCGAGGGCAGGGAAGACTCAGTCAGCAAAGTGTTTCCAGACTACAGATTTTGCAAAGTAGATAATTGAGAGTTCTGCAATTAAGAGTTTTGTTTCTAATCCTAACTTCGTATGGCTTTTTGAAATGAATCATTAAGGTGGCTGGTTTTTACCCACATTTCTCATTCTGCAGTGCAGAAATAGCCTTGGCATAGTGGCTGGAAGACAGGAATATTTGAGTTTCAACCTCTTCTCTAACCAAGGGGCCACAGGGTGACCCTCAGCCCCTACGAATCTTGGATTCTTCATCTGTAAAATGATGATAGTAATACCCATAGTGCCTGCCTCAGCCCATTGTTGGGTTGACCAAAGAATGAATATATGCAAATAGTTGAGGACTGTAAAAACTTGTGTAAGTTTTAGCATTATTATTGAGAATTTTAGGTGAAAAGTGGAGCTGGATTTTCATTTTCATCTAATGACATCTTCTGAGAGAATATAAGATCACTGAGTGCAGGGACTATTTTATTTGTGTCTTTTTAATCTACTGACAGAGTCTGGCACATACTAGCACTTAGTAAGTGCTTGTTAATTGACTAATTGATTAATCAACAAAAAAAATGTTTCTGCTCACCTATTAATTGGTAGTTGGGTAGCTGGGTCTAGTGAACAGCATGGACTTGGAGCGAGGGAGTCCTCAATCTGAATCATGCTTCAAGCACCATCCTGAGTGACCCTGGGCTGATGCTGAACCTCATCTTTACAATGGAGATGCTTATTAATAGTGCCTCCCTTTCAGGGCCGTTGTAAATATCAAATGATTAAATATATGTAAAACATTTTGCATGCCTTAAATTGATGTGTAAATATTAGCTATTGTCATTATTGTTACGTGCAAAAGCACAGTGTTTGGTGGGAGTGGGGGGAGAAAGATCTTTAGATTCTCCCACAGTGAAGAATTCTTCAAAAATTGACAACTAGGTTGTAGAATGGTTAGAACACCAGGTCTGAAGTCTTGAAGACTTGTGGCTGATGCTAGTGATTCAGATATGTTTTATGAGTGCCAGCCCTTTCCTTGGCAGCGTGGTGCTATTTCTTTCACCAATGAATGGTGGTCTCATGGCCTTTTCAGTCACTGGAGCTTCAGAACCTGGTGTATAGGCTGATGGAGGCAGCTATGTTAGAGTGAGTGAGGGGTAATGATGGAGAGATTGCTGGAAGGCTGCCTCAGCCACTTAACTAGCTGGGTGACCTTTTAAGCCAGTCACAGCCTCTTTGAGCTTCAGTTGTTTCCCCATATGTCAAAAGAGGCTAATCGATTTATGCTTCCTACGTCACCTAGGAGAGGATCAATGTAAGGACTTTGAAGATCTTAAAATAAACAAAGCTTTTAAGCTATTAAAACTTTAAGCTACTCTGAAACTTTTGGAACATCCTGAATATGTGAGTGTATACACAGACAAATATGTATGTGTATGAATATAAATATATATACATATATGTCAGTTATTTTCATTATGGGAAAGGATAATCCTCTAAAAGATTTCCCCATTATTCTGATCTCTCCCTCTACTAAAAGAATAGAATTCTCTCTGTCTGTCTGTCTGTCTGTCTGTCTGTCTGTCTGTTTGTCTGTCTGTCTCTGTCTTCCCCCAAATCCCTCTCTGTCTTTTTGGTCCTCTCTCTCCTTTTCTCTGTTCCTCTGCCTCTCTTCCTCTCCTTCACTCTTTGTTCATCTCTCTCTGTCTCTGTTTCTGTCTTTATCTCTATCTCTGTCTCTGTCTCTCTCTGTCTTCCCCCAAATCCCTCTGTGTCTTTTTTGTCCTCTCTCTCTGTTTCTCTCTCTTTTCCTCTGTCTCTCTTCCTCTCCCTCACTCTTTGTTCATCTCTCTCTGTCTCTGTTTCTGTCTTCATCTCTATCTCTGTCCCTGTCTCTCTCTGTCTTCCCCCAAATCCCTCTCTGTCTTTTTGGTCCTCTCTCTGTGTTTCTCTGTTTCTCTTCCTCTCCCTCACTCTTTGTTCATCCCTCTCTGTCTCTGTCTGTCTTCCCCCAAATCTCTCTGTGTCTTTTTTGTCCTCTCTCTCTGTTTCTCTCTCTGTTTCTCTGTCTCTCTTCTTCTCCCTCGTTCTCTGTTCATCTCTCTCTGTCTCTGTCTCTGTCTCTCCATCTCTCTCTCTGTCTCTCTCTCTGTTTCCCTCTTTCTGTCTCTCTCTGTTTTTTCTGTTTGTCTTTTCTCTGTGGCGGTGGGACAGGGAAGGGGAAGGAGGAGGAGGGGTATTGATGGTATGGAAGTGTTTGTTAAGGATGCCTTAATGAAGAATTTGAAAATTCTCCAACCAGGGGCTATCTCTGTGTCTGATCATTGCCTTCCTGTCTGTAAGAATGTGGGTCTGTTTACATGGCTTTAGGATGGATGCTGCTGCTTTTTGAGGTTTATGGTGGCACCTTCTCATCTTGTTGAGAAGTGATCAATCACTGAGGGCTACCTGGTAGTACCTGGGGCCCAACCAGATGTTCATTCTCATTGCTGCCATACTCTGGGATCCAGCTGCTTAGGTTTCTGGCCCCAGGAAATCCCAAGAAAGGTATTTCACTTGAAGGAAATGTTTTACTAGAGCAAGGCAAGTCTTGTGAAGTGGGAGCTCAGAGATGATAAATTGAATGTGTGTAATTGCCTAAATTTGTTTTTGTTTAAAATAGAGGTAAAGGAGAAGAAGGTAGTGAGATCAATATATGGCGCTTGTCATACTGATTGGATGGTATACATGCCCCCTTTTTCCACCCTAGTTGTTGTTGAAACTGCTTATTGAAAGGCTGAGCAAATATGATTAGCCAGACCTAGAACCATTAATAATCTAGCTGGACAGTACTGACTCAGTTTCAATTGATTTTTAAATTTTTTTTAAAAAGTCTAATTTTATGTAGAAGACATGAAAGCCTGGGGAGGGGTTGGCACTATCATGTGAAGCCTTCAGCTCCACTGGAGCAAATCCACCAGATTAGAGAGAGATCAAACATTGTCCCACAATCATTTGCTTGCCCACCCGAAAAAGGTTGTGTTCTTTAATGTAATTATTAGTGAGGGGATATGTCTCATAAACAAATGTTTCTAGTAAATGGCCTCCTTGTTCCAAGAGAGATTCGATTGAGTTTAATTCCTCCACTTTTCACAATGAGTACCTGTTGGAAACCTTGAGGTACAGAAGAAAAACAACAGCTCCAGAGGCAAAGGTCTTAGATTCAAATCCTATAAAATGAAGGTACTGACCTAGGGTGATGGATCTGGAAGGGTCCTCAGGGGCCATGAAGTCTACCTTCATTTTGCAGATAAGGAAAATGAGGTGTTGAGAGTTAAATGGCTTGTCCTGGTTCACACAACAAGTAGGAGTCTGAGGTGGAATTTGAACACAGGGCACCCTGACTCTAAATCCAGTGCCCTAATCACTACTCCTACCACATATCCTCTAAGGTCCCACCAGCTGTAAATCTATATTCCTATGTACTAAGCACTGTGCCAAGAGCTGAAGATAAAGACAAAAATCAAACAGTCTTTCCCTTCAAACAGCCTATAGTTTACTAACAGGATACAACAAGTATTCAGATAATTAAACACAAAGTAATTTCAAGAGAAGCCAAAGTGGTAAGGAAATTGAAGAAACAATGGAAATTCAGAAACAAAAGGAGCTTGTGGAAAAAAACAGTTGTCTTTTAAAGAACTGAATCCCTTTCCCCACTGCATTCACCCTAACTCAGGCTTCCAACATCTATTGGCAAAATATTGCATCTGTTTTCCTGAGATATCCTGCTTTATTTCTGCCTCAGGGCTAGACTAGCGTGGTATGGAAGATGGTGAACTTGGAGTCAGGAAGACCTAAGTCTGAATCCTGCTTTATATAGTTACTAGCTATGTAACCCTGGGCAAATCTTTTACCTTCTCTAGGCATGTTTTCTCATCTGTAAAATGAAGGGGTTGGACTTAATGATTTTAAACATCCTTTTCAGCTCTAAGTCTTCGAGTCTAAGGGCTACCTTTAGAATACTTTTTGAATTTGACTGCCTAGATTAGCATTCTTTAAGATAAATTCAAATCTAACATCAAATATTTTTGGTTGTATGATCTTGGTCAAGTCTCTTAACCTCTGTCTGCTTCAGTTTCTTTATCTGTAAAAGAGCAATTATAATAATGCCTACCTCTCTCGGGGTGGCTGAGAGGATGAATGAGATAATATTTGTAAAGTAAACATTGTAAAATATTTGCAAACTTTAAAGTTCTATATAAATGCTAGTAACTACTACCACTACTACTACTACTACTACTACTACTACTACTACTACTGCTGCTGCTGCTGCTGCTGCTGCTGCTGCTGCTGCTGCTGCTACTACTACTACTACTACTACTACTGCTACTATTGTAGGTAAAATCTCATTAGGATAAATTTCATTATTAATTTGATCACTATAAAGTCCCTGCCACAAAGGAAATACTCTCTATTGCTTCTTCACTTAGGACACATGCAATGAAATTACCAACTATAGAGAACAGTAACATCACCATTTAGATAGTATTTTACCTTTATTGTCTCATTTATTTCTCCTGACAACCTTGGGAGTTTAGTGGGACAAAAAATTATTATCTCCATCTCATAACAGATGAGAAAACTGAAGGCCAGACAAATTAGGTGCCTTGGTCAAGGTCATAGAGCTTGTAAGAGACAGAGATGACCCTCAGATCCAGGTTTTCTGACTCTATAGTCTTGGGGTCTTTTTACAACAGCATGCTGCCTCGTTAGGCTCTGTTCTCTGAAGGATGGGGAGAGAGAACCTGAGGTCTGGGACTCTCTAAGATGCTTTCATGCTGCCATTTTGGAATCCTTTCACCCATCCTCACCTCAAACATACATATCCTATCACCATTGAAAAAATAATCCATTGTGCAAGTTCTCTATTTGCTCAATACACAAAAAGTTGTAGTAGCCATGTATCAGAGCATGTCAATATCCAGGTTAATCGATTTATATATAGTATCTGGTATTTTATACTATATGGACTATATAGTATATGCCATACTGTATGTAGTGTAGAGTACATATAGTGAGTGTATATATATATAATGTAGTATATTCTCATAGACATATTCACTATATACTATTCTATAACATATTATTATATTATATATTATAAATTATATTATTATATTCTGTTGTTCAGTCACGTCTGACTCTTCTTCACCTAAAGGACCATATCTGTCCACGAGGTTTTCTTGACAAGGATAGAGTGGTTTGCCATTTCCTTTTCTAAGTAGATCATCTTGTGAAGTTAACAGACTTGCCCAGAGCTAGGAAGTGTCTGCAGCTGGATTTGAATTCAGATCTTCTTGACTCTGGGCCTGGTACTCTTAACTACTGATCCATAACTACCTCTATAGCATTATATTACCTATAATATATATTATCTTATATATAATATTAGTTCTATACAATATATCTATAATAATTATATAGCATATTATCTATATTATTATGTAGTATATACATATATACATTATATAGTACATTATCTATAATATAGTAATATGTAATATATTATATAGTATTTATACATATATTGTATATGGTATTATATATACATTATATAGTATATTATCTATAATATATTATACATACTATATTTTACTATGTGTAATAATGTATACATACATATATGCCTTATATAGTATGCCATATAATGCATATATAATATATTGTAGATAATACACTATATAATTAAGTAATATATAATAGACCATATTACACACACACACACACACACACACACACACACA
>NC_058132.1:140710424-140720948 GCF_016433145.1 Gracilinanus agilis
CACTTCCCAGCTGTGTGACCCTGGGCAAGTCACTTGACCCCCATTGCCCACCCTTACCAATCTTCCACCTATGAGACAATACACCAAAGTACAAGGGTTTAAAAATAAATAAATAAATAAATAAATAAATAGACAAATGAATAAATAAATAAATAAATAAAGAAGACGCATGTAAACAGAGAGGAAAAGGGAATTTGGGGGCAAGGGAAGAATTCTGGGAGATGAAGTCTAAAGGATACAAAATTTCCACTTACACACACTCCAGTCTCATTCTCAAGAAAATCCCAAATGGGAACACTGAAATGACAGAACAACAGCACTTCAAATAGAAGGAATTTAACTTTTATTCCCTTTCCTACAGCTTTGCCATTTTAATACTCTTTAGTTCACCCTAAAGAAACCCCAAGGCAATATTATTAATTTCATTATTATATTAATGTGACCTAGTAATCCGACCTTTGGCATGAACTGGGTTCATTTGTAGAGACTCTCTTTAATAATAATTTTTATGGCTCATAACCCTGGCCAGAGTTTCCCCCTAGAAATGTCAAGATCTAGTTGGTAATTCCCACATAGTATCTCAAGCCCACTTGCAAACACTAAGAAAAAGTTATTAAGATTATTACCTGTTTATTTAGGGAAGTTATGAATAAATAATTTGAACATTAGCTCTTAGCAATGCAATAGAAAGACCATCCTGATGAGCCATTTCCTTCCTCGAGCCTTGGTTGCCTACAACTACAAACTTATGGCACCATTTGGGAAGTCCCTGAATGGTGAGTGGAATCATAGATGTGGAAGGTAATGGCACCAGCTTCTACCCTTTGCTGGTTCTTCACAGCTATCGTAGGAAACATGGTTCCCTGGCTTTGGCACCTGGCTGGTGTTTCTCCTAAACTCTCTCAGGGTGGATCTCTCTCTGATGCTGGATGCCTAACCTTTCCCCAAATGGTATCCCAAGCTTATCTCCTGCCTAGGAACTCCATTCTCATGCTGCTCCTGTGCCCCCGGCACTTCTTTTCTCTCCAATGAGCTGGAGTGAGCAGCTAAGGCTTGTCTCAGTTCCAGTTGGTATGTGCCCATTACATTAAACAAATGAAAGGAATAAGATGAATTCGATATTCCATGTGGAAATTCTTAGACCTGGAATAATTCACAGAGAAGATCAGCTTTTTATTCTATAATATTAATGGTGTTTTAGGCTTTACAAAGCACTTTTTTTACAGCAGTTTGATGAGGTCGGCAGTGTAAAAGTTATATATATATATATGTATCTCAAATACGGATGAAGAAACTGAAGCTTGGACTTATGCACAATCAGACAGTTGGTGAGTGGAAGTCGTGGGACTCTAACCTACATTTTCCAGCTCCAAATTCTATATCCTTCCTTTTTTTTCTTTATTGCTATTTCTTCTATACACTCTGACCTTCATTCTAATATTGGATAGCTCTAATTATTAGCAAGGTACTCCTAATATTGAACTGAAATCTGCTTCTCTGAAATGTCTGCCCATTGACTGCTCTTTGGAGCATTAGAGTCAGTCCACTCTGTTCCATGTGCCTCATTCCAGTTTAATATATGTGGAGGTGTGCTTCATCCCCTTACTCCCTTAGCTAAATAACACCAGTTGCTTCATCCTTTATATGTCATGATTTCTAGGTTAGTGCCTTCCCTCTGTTGACTATTTCCAGTTTTCCCCATATATAACTTGTTTGTACATAGTTCTTTACATATTGTCTCCCCCATTAGACTGTGAACTCCTTGAGGGCAAGGACTGATTTTTGCCTTCCTCTGTTTCCCCATACCTTTGCACAGTGCCTGGCACATAGTAGGTGCTTAAAAATGTTAGTTGATTGACTGATGGAGCGTGAAGAAGAACAATGGAAGGTTAGCTTCACTGCTTGAGGAGATGGTTTAAAAGTAACACATATTGGGAGAGGGTAGAACATTCAACTTCCTTTATTTCCATCTTTGCCAGCAAAGAGAATGACCTCCAAGCTAGAGGGGGCAAAACTTATTTATTTACTGTGAGACGCATAGTTTCACTGTCATGACCACTTTCTCCATTGCTATAGATTGTACCTCCTTCTTCTTTCATAAGGTACCATGACTGAAACTCATTACCTGATTGCCAACCTTTGGATCTTGGGATTGTGTGAGTTATTGCTAGAAGGGAGCATACAGATCATCTAAGTCAAACTTCTCATTTTATAGATGAACAAATGAAGGACCTGCAAAAAGTCACTTTGGTAATAAATAGCAGAGCTGAGATTCAAAACCAAATTTTGTGACTATAAATGGAATGCGTTTCCCATTACAATGTGTGATATGCATATACATTATGTATATGTCAAAGGTGTTCAATAAACAATCATTAATTGCTCAACTGAACTGAGTCATTGTTGAATATGATATTTTCCATCCTAGGCAGCCTGTTCAGGTTCTAACTTTCAAGTGGGTCGCGTCCCCTGAGGCAAGATTCTCAAACATAGAGATTGAATTAAATCCATCAGACACTATTAGACATTAAGCAGGAGCTCTATGCAAGGCACTGTGCTTGGCCTCATGAAAAATGTCACAGTTCCTGTTCTCAATAAGATTAATTTAATGAGGGAATGAGATGTACAGTCACAGATGAATAGGATAAAAGGTAGCATGTGAAAAGGGTAAAGAAAAGATCTAGGTAAAGTTCTGTAAGAGAACTGGATGATGGAGACATTGTTTTTTCTGCGAGAAATCAAGGCAGATTTTGTGGAGAAGATGGCACCTGAGCTAGGCTTCGAAAAAGACAAGGATTTCCAGAAGTGGAGGAAGAGTACTTTGGGAACAAAGAATAATCCCACAAAATTCAGGAAGGCATGACTGGGGAAGAAAATATTAGGAACAGCAGGAAGTCCAGGAGGGTTGAATTACAGAAAGGAAAGTATGAATTACTTTGGAGTATGAAAGGAAGTTGTATGAATTAAGTTTGGAAACATGTAGGAAACAAGTTGTGGAAGACCTTAAAACAACAAGCTTAGGTGTTGGTATACCATCCAATAGGCAAAGAAAAAAAAAGTCACTGACACTTTTTGAACAGAGGAATAATATGTCCCCAAACCGATGCAATAGGAATGTGTATGTATATGTACATGTGTATGTATATGTACATGCTATGCATGTTTATTTGAGATGGACATGTTCTGAGGCAAGGTGACCAATAGAGGTAGTGGAGGACAGAAGGGCCTGGCATGGTCCATGGGATCATAAAGAGTCAGATGTGGCTGAATGTTTGAATAATAACTATATATATGTGTGTATGTGTATGTATTATGACCTAAGAATAGTTTTTACATTTAAAAAAGTATACAAGCCATTTTTAGCTCATTGGAGCTAAAAAAAGTAAAAAAAAAAAGGTAATAGGTTCAAATTGGGGAAGGTAACAAGCATTTATACAGAGCCTACTATGTAACCAACATTGTACTAAATTTTGTAAAAAAAATTTTTTTTATAAAGCCCATTTGATCCTCACCACAATACTAGAAAGAAGATGATACTATTATCTCCTCTTTACAATTGAGGAAACCAAGGCAGGCAGTGGTTAAATGACTTAGGAAGTTGTAGATTCCTCTTCACTGGAGGTCTTCCAACAAAGACTGAGTGATACCTTGTAAGATGTTTTGAAGGAGGTATTTGGGAGGGGTGGTGATATGAGTTACAAAGATGCCCACTGAGCACCCTTTCAATTCTCAGATTCTGTGATTTAGGAGTTATTTGCACAGAAGTTATCACTGAAACCTTGAAATCATCAAGGCAGAGGGTATAGAGAGAGAAGAGATGAGAACAGAGTAGAGATCAGCGTCACCTACACTTAGAAGGCAGGACGATGGAGCAGTATGGAGGAAACAGAGCCCAGACAGGCAAGAAAGAAGGGAGAAAAGGAAGGGAAAGAAGGAAGAAAACAAGCATTCATTTAGCACCTACTATGTGCCAGACATTGTGCTAAGCACTTTACAAATATAGTCTCATTTGATCCTCACAACAAGTCTGTGAGGTACTTGCTGTTATCATCTCCATTTTCCAGTTGAGGAAAATGAACTAGACGGTAGTTAAATGACTTGCCCAGAGTCAGACACCTAGTAGGTGTCTGAGACTGATTTTGAACTCAGGTCTTCCTGACTCCAGGCTCAGCATTCTATCTACTTGGCTAACTCTAAGAGCTACTTTACTTTTAAAAAACAATGAGAGAATATCTAGCCATTTCAAGTGTTTACATCTCTGGACTCATAAATTACATCCTGGGGGAAAAGCGACTTGCATCTGTGTTTAAACCTAGAGTTCTTTTGGGTCATTTTTTGAGGACACACGTAATCCAAGAGAAGTAACAGAAAACTGGGGTCAAGCAGTACCATGATTTTTAAGAAATGGAAGAGGGTAGATTTTGAAAACTATAGACTAGTTGGTGAATTCAAAAATCATCATTCACGTTCAAATAACAAAGAAAATCATTTGAATTGAGAGATCATGTAGCCTAGCAGTTCTCAAATTTTTTTGGTGTCAGAATTACTTTACACTATTAAAAATTATTGAGGACCCCCCCAAGATCTTTTGTTTTATGTGAATTATATATATTGATATTTTCTTTATTAGAAATTAAGATATCAGTTGTTAGAAGGAAAACAGTTTTATCTTATAATATCCCCTGAAAGGGTCTGGGGGAGGTCTTCAGACCAGCCTTTGAAAACTATTGGTAGTTCAATACTCTCATTTTACAAATGGGGAAACATCCAAAGAAATGAAGTGATTTTGTACTAGGTCATGCTGATAGTAAGCAGGGGATTTGGGATTTGGACCCAGGTCCTTTGATTCTTAACCTGTTCTCTTCTTGGCACATCACACATCACCCTGGCCAGTACTTGATGCTGTTTACCTGTCCTTCTATGCCTTTGAAAGGTCTGTTCTCTAAACCTGGAATATTTCCCTCCTCTGGCTCTCAGTGTTCCTATTCTCAGAAATTACTTTGTCTTTATTTTGTATTTAATTAGCTATGTATATGTTCTGCTTCTCTCTCCTACCTCCACCCCCCCCCATAGTAGGATGTATACTCCTTGTGGGCAAGGACTTTATCTTCTCACCCACAGTACCCAGCGATCTCTCTGCCTGTCACATAGTAGGAGCTTAATAAATCCTCGTTAGATTGGATGAACTCATCTGTCACAGAATGAAGTCAATGTGGCTCTCTAGCTGTTTGATTTCTCTTTCTTTATTCCAGTTCATGGACTTAATTAGTCTTGGGAAATTTACCTTTCTTAGTTCAGCCACTTAAAGACTGACTGCTAAGGACAAAAGCTCCAGGAGGGGCTGTTTGCTCTGGTGACTGAGGCAGTTCTGTGACTGACCTGAATTGTCCTCTCTATGAGGAAAAGGATATGCTGCAGCAACCTCTAACCAGCTGCTGATTATTGAATTTTGGTGGGGAGAAAGAATTGGCAAACACTACAAATCTAGACTTTATTGAGTCTTTTATTGATCTTATAGACTTAAGAATATGGTGGAGAAAATGCTTGTGATGCAGATTACATTTAAACGTGTGTCTTAATGTGTTTTTTTTTCCCCCCACGGAAAGCTTGTTTTTAAACATTTACCAACATACCCCTGGCCAGAGATCATAGCAGCATTGTTCTAATATCCACCCACTTCCTAAAAGAGAATTAGGACCCAGAATGGAAGCAAGGATTTGAATTTACCACAGAATCATAAAATAATAGAATGAGAAGACTTTGAGAGTTCATCTGGGTTCTATTGAAATATTTCCAGCAACATTCCTATGTTGGACAGCTCTAATTGTTAAAAAGGCATCTATAATATTAAATTGAAATTTGCTTCTCTATTATTTTTTCCTATTGCCTCTGTTCTTCTGGGATAATAGAGTAATTCCACTCCTTATTCCACATGACTCATTTTGATTTCACATGATAGTGCCTCACTATCTGAAGATAAAGATAATTATTTCACCCTTTTCATCTCTACTAGGCTCAATGCCACTAATTCTTTCAATCACCTTTATGTATAATCATATCCAAATTGCTCATTTGCAATTCTGGCCATACTTCTTTTGATATCCCCAGGTTTGTCTATATGACACCCAGAATCCAATCTAATACTCCAAAAACATGGAGTACAGTGGAATTAAGATATCTATTGATTTGATACTATGCTTTTACTAACATGAATTGTGGGGCAGCTAGGTGGCTCAGTAGATTAAAAGCCAGGCCCAGAGGTCCTGAGTTCAAATCTGGCCTCAGATGCTTCCTAGCTATTTGACCCTGGGCAAGTCACTTAACCCCCATTACCTAGCCCTTACTGCTCTTCTGCTTTGATACCAATACATAGTATTAATTCTAAGACAGAAGGCAAGGGTTTAAAAAAAATAGTTTCCTTTTCTAAGAATTCCTGGATTACCTGTTTAATAGTCTGTTCTGGGGCAGCTAGGTGGCACAGTGGATTGAGAGCTAGGTCTAGAGATCAGAGGTCCTGGGTTCAAATCTGACCTCAGATACTTCCCATCTGTGTGATCCAGGGCAAGTCACTTACCGCTCTTCTGCCTTGGAACTAATACACAGTATCAATTCTAAGACAGAAGGTAAGGATTTTAAAAAAATAATAATCTATTCTGTATTTCATCTGTTAGTTTACTACTCTGGTCCTCACTTTACTCAGCTAAAGGAATCTGACTAGATGATCTCTAGGAACTTTTTCAACTACAAATCCTAGAGAGGTGTCACTGAGTAGTGGATTGAGGAAAGAAGGAAAGAAACATTTATTAAATGCCTTCTATGTGCCAGTGCTTTCATGTAAAGTTAAAAAAGAAAGATATTTTTAAAGGGATACTATGTGCTGAGCATAATCCCAAGCTTCTTATCATAAAAATAGCCCATAATTTTAAATTTTTTATTCTCCTAGTCATTCTTTTTGGATGTGAATCATGGAACAGTACAAGCTCAAAGAATCTAAATTGTAAATGGCCCAAAAATCAATGGAAAGATACATCTGATTCTTACAATAAGTCTGAGAGGTAGCTGCCGCTCTCATCCCCATTTTCCACTTTCTAAGGAAGATGGAAATTAAAGGATTTGCCCAGTCCCACAGCTACTACAAGTGTGAATCTGGATTTGAACTCAGATCTTCCTGTCTCCAGGCCCAGTTCTCTGTTCCCTGTTCCCTCTGGACTTGGTCAGGCTAGATAGTTGGCATTTGGAAGATCTGGGTTCTACACCCTACTTTAGGCATTTAACTGTAATTATATAATCCTGGGAAAGTCATTTAATTCCTCAAGCTTCAGTTTCTTCACCTATAAAATGGGAATATAATAGTGCCTAGTTCCCAGGGTTATTATGAGGATTAGTGATATAATATATAAAAAGTACATTGAAAAACTCAAAGTGCAATGCAAATGTCAGTTATATATTTACTTGAAAATGGATGATGGCTTTAAGTGTTGAGGAAAACCATTGGTAGAGAGAGGGAATAATGTAATTATTTTGGATGTGTTATGGGTACCCACAATATACAGTTTTTAAACATTAAATTGAACAAAATCAAACCCTAGGGAAAGCTTAGACTTCCTCCTAAGAATTAAACAACAGTCTGGTACAAGAAGTCAGATTAATTTCCAACTCCTCAGGAAATGTTTCCTTCTCGATCTGTTTAAAGCCCTCAAAGGTCTGCGAAAAAAGTCTCTATGGCAATGGCAGCCCTAGCATCACAGCATGCCACAGAGCTTGTGTCAGGTAGGAGTGTGGATGCTGTGGGTCACCAGCCATCATGGGTAGGCATGGCAGCTGGTGTCTGCTAATGTAAGCCAGAGTTTTCTTATTGTTCAGTCATTATAGTTATGTCTGACTCTTCGTGAACCCAGTTGGGGTTTTCTTGGCTGGAATGGTTTGCCATTTTCTTCTCCAGCTTATTTTACAGATGAGGAAACTGAGGCAGAGTTTAAGTGGCTTGTCCAGAGTCACAAAGATCAGATTTGAACTCAGAAAGATGAGGTTTCCTGAATCCGGGGCCAGCACTCTATGCACTGCATCACTTAGCTGCCCCTTAAGCCAGTATCTGGGGCAACACAAAAGTGAAATCCCTCCTTCTGTGTGATACAGTGCAAAGAGGACTGGATTTGGGGGATCTGAGTTCAAATCCTGGTTCCTCGACTTCCGCTTGCTTGGCAAGTCACTCAGTTTTCTCAACTATAAAATGAAAAGGTTGGATTAAATGACCTTTAGAGTTCTTCCTAGCTGCAACCCTAGCATTGCCCATTGTGCTCTATTGCTCAGGTATTATCTAGGCTCCATCCCCCATCGCCAGTCAGAAATGCCTTTGTATTGTGGAGATTAAAATTAATATTCAATAACTAAGTATTATATTTAATAAGATTTATTAAAACAAAAAGTGAGAGTAAAGGCAAGGCTCCCAGACCGCACTCGTGAAGAAGAGAGAGAGAGGAGCTACAGAACTTATAAAGCAATAACGTGACCACGCGAATGTGGACAAAGGGAAAAGCATTCTGGGTAATAGAGAAAGGACGTTTGGGTAATATAGTTTTAGGGATTCAAGATATTTCTAACTGTACAGTATTTACTCTGTATATACTAGATATCTTCTTCTCTAGGTATGTGCTGTTCTCTCCTCCTGCCAATAGAGTATAAGCTGGTGGAGGGCAGGGATTGTTCCATTATGGTTTTCATATCCCCAGTGATCGGCTCAGTATCTTGTCCATAATAGGTGTTTAGTAAATGCTTCTTGTTGTTGTTGGGTGGGAAATGTGACCCACTGTTCTCAGAATGGTGCTAGCCTGGAGCATTAGGGGTCAGTGTCTTATTATCATGAGAGTGCCCAGTCCTTTCCCATTCTCTTCCACCAGGGGTACCCCGTCCCCATCACTCTAGAAGAGGAGCAGAAACTGGAAGAGGGAACGATTCTCTTCTGAGACTGGGTGGGAGAGGGCAGAGAAAAGGCTGGTGGTCAGCGAGGGGCAGCTTTCCCACCCAGATGCCAAGTATTGCACCCTGGCCCCTGTTACTTGTAACCCAAGGAGTGTCCCAGAAGGAAGAGAAGGTCCCCTTATGGCTGATGTCTGAACCTTGTCCTAATTCTCAATACCAAATTCAGTGTCTAGCACATTAAAAAACAAACAAACCAACCTTCTCCCCACCCCAAACCAAATTTCACCAATATATCTAATCTATATACAGTACTAAATGACAAGAAAATTCTCCAGTGGTGAGGTCTCGGAGGCTGGAGAAGCCATAGGAATCAAAAACCACATTTTGGATAATTCTGTCCTATCAAGATTGGTTCCAGGAAAGAGTCTGGACTTCAAAGTGATTGCTAGGGTAAACTGAAGGAAGGCAATTCCCTGTCAGGAGGAAGTATTCCTTCAAGGTATAGTAAAGTTTCATTTCAATCTAAGAGATATCTCCTTGTCTAGGATAAATGCTGTATAGAACAGCAAATCCACAGCAATCAAGATAGGTTGACTCAAGATAAACCATTCATTATATGCCACGTTTACTACCTGTGTAACCTTGGGCAAACTACTTTACTTCTCTGGGCCTCAGTTTCCTCATCTGTAAAATGAAGGGGCTGGACTTCTAAGTTTACCTAAGAAAATCCTTTTCATTTTTATTGATCTATAATACACTTTGGAGACCAAAAAAGTTAATGCATCAAGCAGTTCAGGAGCTCATCCAAAGTACAAGCCAACATCTGAGGTAGCTTTCTCAGACATATTCAAGCCATAAACTCTAAATGCTTTAAATTCACTTCTGTGGTATGGAGGGAAAAGGGCTAGATTTGGGGTCTAAGAGCCTAGCTTAGAATCTCAGATCTTCTGCCTACTACTTCTGGGAAAGTCAGGAAATCGCTCAGGGTGCTCTGTAAAAATGAAGAAGTTGGATCAGATATCTTTAACATTTAAAGAATTAGAATTAAAATCAGGAAGATCTGGGTTCAAATCTGCCCTCATTCATCAACTTAATCCTACTAAACTCAGTTTTCTCATCTATAAAATAAGGCAGCCTCCAACCCCTCTTAATTCCAGTGTCTTCTCTTTGTTAATTATTTCCTCTTTTATCCTGGGTAGAGCTTGCTTTGTGCCTGTTTGCATGTTATCTCTCTTGTTACATTGTCAGGCATTGTCTTTTGCCTCTTTATAGCTCTGATGCTTAGCTTAGTGCCTGGTACATAATAGGTGCTTATTAAATAGTTACTGATCAATTGACTGGACTCAGATCTCTATTCAGCTCTAAATCTATGATCCCGTGGTCCCATGATCCCTTCCAACTTGGGATCCATGATCCTTGCCTATAACTGATGAGAATGCTAGAATGGTAGAAAGTGGCACTCTTCTTTTATGAAGTATAAAAAGGGTGCACAAAGGCAAGTTAGAGCTAAGAGAAATGGAGGCATTTAAACTCTGTGTTGAGCTACTTCAAAGCCATATCACCTTGACTTCGCATCTATGCTGAAGACAATATTTAAAAAAAAAA
>NC_058132.1:140723896-140752351 GCF_016433145.1 Gracilinanus agilis
GAGAAAAGGGAGGAGAGAGAAGAAAGAAAGGAGGGAGAGACAGAGACAGAGAGACAGAGAGGGAGAGAGAGGGGGGCGGAGAGAGGGAAGGAAGGCGAAAGAAGGAGGGAGAGAGAGAGGTAATATGATCACATTTATTGGGAGGTATGGGAAGGCTTCCTTGAGGTTGTGTACTTGAAGGATATATAGAATTTCAATATGGGGAAAATATTCTACATATAGCAATTAGCATTCACGAAAGAACAAAGGCAGGCAAAGGAAATGTATTTTGAAAGTTTAGTGTAATACTTTGTTACCTGGAATGTGACTTAAGTCGTGATAACAGTATAAATTGGTTCATGTATTGTTAGAGAATGATAACATATCACCATAATAATTATCCAGCAAAGGAATTTCATATTTGCTTTGTCCACCAAGTAAAGATCTCTTTTCCCCATCAGCCCAGTTCTCTCAGATGCACATGTGGGATAGCCTTCCCAAGTGCTGCAGTACCCCCTCTGACCACCAGAAGGCCCTCAGACTACTCAGAATTTAGCAAGTGCAGAATATGGATTCAAAATATGAAATCTACAACTCTAGAGTCTCCAGCCTCCAAAAAGACTCTTCTCACACTCTTGACAACTATGATCACAACTCCTCATATTCATTGGACACATGCACTCAATATCCCATGACTGCAAAGTTTATTCAACATGTTAAAATGCAAGGGAAAATGTTTAGGGGTGGAGGAGGAGCTGAGAGCCAGGCCGAGAGACAGGAGGTCCTGGGTTCAAATCTGGCCTCAGACACTTCCTAGCTGTGTGATCCTGGTCAAGTCACTTCACCCCCATTGGAACCAATACACAGTATTGATTCTAAGATGGAAGGTAAGGGTTTAAAAAATAAAAGTTACTCACATCTACATGGAAGCATCCATTTCTAAATATCCTGAATTCTCCTGGCCTTAGGAGTTTCCCCCAGTTCTTCAAGTAAGTCTATGAAGTTCCCAATGTGTGTCTAGGATCCCAGGATTTAAATAGTGACCATATTAAAGGAAAATGGGGAGGATGATGATAAAAAATATTCTTTGTTGCCACACTTCCTAACTAATATAATCTGTTAAAGATATGACAGAGATGATAAAAATGAATAGCCAGATCAAATTACTTACCCTCTCCAAGGGATGGGGGAGGAAAAGAGGATCTTATAATTTTAGAAAATATTTGTTGGAAATTGATAATGCATATAATTGGGAAAATAAAATATCTTTTTAAACAATAATAATTAAATTAAATTTTAAAAAAGGAATTGCAGAGAAGATTTCTGCTTTGTCTCAGAAATTTGATAAGATGGCCTCTAAGGTACCTTTCAATTCTAAATGTAACCTATATACCAATGACTCTGCCATGATGTGAAGGACTTGAGTGTATTTTGGGGGAAAGAGGAGATTTATCACTTCTCTGAATCATTGACTGCCATGCAAAAAGTCTAGGGAACTTGCTATATCACATCAACTGCATCATCTCATCCACCATAGTGAAACCAATATCATTTTTTTTAATAGGTCTATTCCTTTTGGTTTTTTCCATTACATGTAGAAACAATTTTCAGCAATTTTTTCTGACATTTTGTGTTCTGAATTCTCTTCCTCTCTTCCTTCCACATCTCTGAGATGACCCATAATCTGATATAGGTTATATCAGTGGTGTCATGTACTATGTATTTCCATATTCCCCATATCATAAAAGAAAACATATATTGCACATACAAGAAAAGACTCGCAAAGAAAACAAAGTGGAAAATGGTATGTTTAGATCTGCATTCAGACTCTGACAGTTCCTTCTATGATTGTAGGTAGCATTTTTCATCATGAGTCCTTTGGGGTTGTCTTGGATCCTTACCCTGATGATAATCGTTTTAGTTTGTCACCAACTTCTATTGCAAGTACACTCAAGAAAAGGCTAGAAGTTAAAGAAAATAAATGGAATTGAAACAAAGTTCATGAAAGATAACAAGACCCAACAATAAACTGCCAGACATCTGTATGGCCATAGTCACAGTCATGCAATAGGCAAGGGTCTAACAAGGTACTGATTCTTCATCTCTTCAGTGAAAGGCTCCTACTATAGATCTAGACACCTACTATCAAGGATGTGCAAACCCCACTTTCTGTCCTGGTTTTTCTCTATAATTTCTCCTCCCTTACTGAGTATTTTCCTATGGTTTTTTGTTGCTTGACAGTGTGCAAACTCTTATTTGTCCCCATTTGTCTCACAAGCCACTGTGAATCTCTCAAGATCACCTGGGTAGGGCCACTTAAACTCCCCAAGATTGCTTCCTACTGCATCTATGATAAAAGACATTCAATAAAAGTTGCTTGCCTCTTGGACTATTGTCATATATTAAGAGAGAACAGAGAATGCAGGAAATGGGAAGCAGTCCCATTACATACTAGTCCATGATTCTATGACTGGTGATTAACTGGGTATAGAAGGATGATGGAGAAAGAAGAGTGAATGAAGTTTTTGGAATTTCAAGCATGTGTAGCTGAGAACACAGAGAGATCATATATTAAAAGAACCTTAGTCAAATCCAACATCCTTGCTTTTTCAGATGAGAAAACCAAAGTCCAAAGAAGTTAAATGATTTTTCACCAGACTATCTCCACATTTTCCATTGTCCTTTCCAGCTTCTAATGGAGATGCCATTGGGGAAATAGGGAATTTGGGTGGCAGAGTA
Organism: Gracilinanus agilis; assembly: GCF_016433145.1. Classification (NCBI taxonomy): domain Eukaryota; kingdom Metazoa; phylum Chordata; class Mammalia; order Didelphimorphia; family Didelphidae; genus Gracilinanus; species Gracilinanus agilis. The sequence goes on from NC_058132.1 coordinate 140,726,615, forward strand.
GTTTATTAGAGGAAAGTAAGGAGTTTGATTTGGGGTTATATATGTGAGGTGGCATCTCATGAAGTAGGAAATAAACATATCCTTGTCTTATTTTAGATAAAAACAGGTTTGGGTATGAGCATTCATCTAATGCCTACTACATGCAAGATACTTGTTAAATACTGGGAATACAAAGACAAAAAATTAAGTTTCTGTCCTCAACAAATTTATACTATATTGGGAGATACAAATCGGTAAAATCTACATGTAAATACATGAAAAATTGAAGAATAAGAAGAGAGAACTAACAATTAGGGTGATAGGGACAGGATTAACATAGGAGATGGCACATGAGCTAAGCCTTGCAAAGAAAACAGAAGTTGTAAGAAGTGAGGTGAGGAAGTAGTGCATTCTAAGCATCCAGAAAGGCCTGGGCAAAAATGTGGACTCTGGAGATAGAATGTCAAGTTTAGGGAATAAGAAGTAAACCAGTTGAGCTAGAATAAAGAAAATCATGTGAAGTGGCTGAAAAGCTTCAACCAGATCACAAAGGGTTTTAAATGTCAAGCAGAAAAGTTTGTATTTTATCACAAAGATAGTAGCAAGCCACTAAAGATTCTCGTGGGGCAGCTAGGTGGTGTCATAGTAAATAGAGTGCCAGACATAGAATTAGGAAGACTTGAATTCAAATCTCACCTCCAATACTTACTAGCTGAGGGATACTGAGCAAATCACATAACTCTGTTTGCCTCAGTTTTATCTGTAAAATGAGCCAGAGAAGGAAATAGCAAAGCATTCCAGTATGCCTGCCAAGAAAACCCCAAATGGGATCAATGCCTTCATTGTTGGATATGACTGAAACTGAACATCGACAAAGATTTTTTGATCTTTAGAATGGCATGGTTGCATATGTTCTGCCAAGTCTGAGGAGGTCTGAGAGTCAAGATGGGCATCTCCTAAAGACTCCCTAGATATATCCCTCCCTTCCAAGTATCCTTCCATTCAAAGGTTCTCATCTGCAAATAGATAGTTCACACAGGGTCAGCTCTCCACTGTCTGGGGCAAGCTGTTCTCTTTGTCCATAGTCTAATTCTGATGTATAATGCTTAGAGTCATGTGAATTTAATTAAATGGACTTTAAATCGAAAATAAATACGGAGAAAAAAGTAATTTTAAAAAGTTACCATTTTGTATATCTGGCTTGAATAGGAAATGAATTTCATATATGCATGTGTGTTTTATGTATCTATGTATATACACAAGTATTTTTATATATGCATACAGATATATATTTCCTTTTTATATTATGGGCTTAGCAACTATTAATATTTCCAGTGGGAGTAGGAGGCAAAGGGCGAGGAAGTCCTTAGTATGACATGGTATATTACTAGAGCTGTAATATAGGGAGAACAGTATCTCCTAAAGGACAGAGGAAACTGAAGATCTCCCTCTCTGTGGAAACAGAAAAGGAAGGGAGCCAGCATAAGAGAAAGATTTCCTTGCCAAATACTTCCTAAAATTTGTTTTTGTTTGCTTGTTTTGGCTTTGCCTAAGAGCAATGCGGATACCATCTGCCTGGAGTCATGCTGAGCTATAGAGGAAGACCCATTTGGAGAACAATGCCCAGTGCCAACTTCTGGGAGCAACGGAGAGCTGCAGGGAGAGCCATACTTGGTGGCATTTGTTGGGAGTCACACTGGGCAACATCTGCATGGAGAAGAACCTACCCATTCAGAACTATGAGAGAGACCTATTTGAATCTTTGGAAGAGGGTTATTGTAAGACACAGTCTCCTTTCTAAGGATTCTGTTGTGTTCTAATTTGCTTTCTTTCATCTTTAAATAAATCTTCTTTTAATTTCATGACCTATATAGGTACTTGCAAGAGAAGTAGTGCCATTAGCACAAGCCAATTTTCCCAAACTTTCTAGGTGGAAACTACAAGCTAAGAAAAGGGGGGAAATGTCCTAAAGTGAAACTCATCCTTGATGTTTTAAGAGTCCTTGATACAATGGTTACAATATTAAAATCATTTATATACTTACTTCAATGCTCAATTGATGCATGAGTTCACCATTGTGGTGATGCTCTCCATTGATGCATATCACAATTTCCCCATACCCTAGTGAACAATTATCATCATCTATAGCTGTGAAGATTCATCCCTGAGTGTCTCATCTGCCACTGAAGGGCCAGACACTCTGAACTTTAACTGGGCTGGTACTGAAAAACAGAGATGCTTATTGTCCTGCCAGGACTTTCTGGCTTCCATTCCACTGGCATAACATTTAATAACATAGAAACACTTCTATGGCACAGTGAGACATAAGGGAAGTCATCTGAGAAAACATGAGCAAAAAAGATGGAGTGGTCACCCGGTGGGAGTAAAAGATGAGAGACAGACAATTCTTTTACTCCACTGGTATCATCTTGATGCCAGAGAAAAGTAAGGAAGACCTCCAGCATGTTGGGTGAATGTCTTATTCTTAACTCAACAGGTGACATGGACAACAGTCCTCCTGCGTGATGGGCAGGCATGTACTGAATTGCAATCTCTATCACTGGAGAGACTTCCATTTGAGTATTTGAGATCCTTTATAATATTTGAAATTTGCATGTGTACTCTTGACCTATTTAACTTGTATGCACATGTTTTAATCCTTTGGAATCTTGGAAATGTGACATTGATATTCTTGGGACCACAACTCCCAGCATCATTTTCTAAGGAGGCAGAAAGACAGAGAAGCAAGATAGAATGACCCTGGAGTTTCAAGAAAGAAAACCCTCAAGATTGATTGGCATTAGCTTGGCCCATGTCCTGTCACTTGCTTGTCCCTTTTCCAGAAACACTTTCCCAACTCTCCGGCCTGTTCCCCAGTCTTTTCTTTCTGGTGGAGACTTTACTTCTTCCTTACCTATGTGTGGTCTTGGTCCTTCATCATCTCATTCCTGACCTTTGTTTTGAATATAGGCTGCCTGTAGAGAAGAGCTTGAAGAAACAAAATCTCAGCTGTATCAGAACACAAATATAGAACTTAACAAAGGTTTTTAAAAGAAGATATAAAATAATTTCTCCACAGTAATAATAAACATTATGATAGCCAATAATAGTGTAGCACTTAAAGATTTTTGAAGAACATTATTTAAAAAAAAAATTTTAAACCCTTCTCTTCTGTCTTGGAGCCAATACTGTGTACAAGAACAATACTGTTCCAAAACAGAAGGATGGTAAGGGTTTGGCCATGGGGGTTAAGTGACTTGCCCAGGGTCACAAGGCTAGGAATGTCTGAGGGCAGCTTTGACCCCAGGACCTCCCATCTCTAGGCCTTGCTCTCAATCCACTGAGCCAAATATCTGCCTCTCAAAGAACTTTATCTATAATAATCTCATTAGAGCCTCACAATGACTCTGTAAGGTAGGTACTAATTCTATATACCATTATATTAGAGGAATTAGTGCCCTGATACAAAACTCCTTTCACTTCTTTATAGCTGTAAGTAGAGTGGGAAAAAACACTGACTTTGGAGTCAGATAGACTTGGGTTCAAATCCCAGCTCTGCAACTTTAAACAATTCATTTAATCTCATTTGGCCTCAGTTTTGACATCTGTGAAATGAGAGGGTTGAATTAGATGATCTTTAAGGTCTGTTATAGCTATGTCTGTGATGCTCATTTTATAGCTAAGATGATTTATACATTATTACACATTATATTATATATTATTATAAGTTATTTGTTCCAAGTCTACAGTAGGATTCACTTTCACTGAATGTAAAAAAAAAGAAAACAAAATGAACTACCCTGTCAAAGTGACTTTCCAGGGGCACCGAGGGATGTATTGTAGTAGCTGTTCTCCATGCTCTGGTAGTCCTAAGGTTAGAGACATACCCTGAATACCTTTTATCTCCTTAACAAAACTCATGCATGGATTTCTGTAAATCCTACTTGAATTGATTTACAGTGTTTTCTTATAAGTCTGAAGCAGGAGGTGATTGGTCTAAGTGGTGTGTGGGGATCTGAGAAACCCAGCCATGCCTCAGGCTCATGAATCCCAAGCCACATCCCTGTGCTGTAATAACTAGAAAAATCTCCCAGTCTCAATTGCTTATCCCCAACAAAATTGCATTTTGAAAATATGTTATGGTTTCCTTTAAAGCAGTTGATGTTTAGCAATCCAATTATTCTCAAATGGTTCCATTTGGAATAATCTCTTAAATTAGATATTGCCTTCTCTCCTCCCTCCTGCCCTCCTAAGCATCTTTCTGATGGCTTCTATGTGCACACCTGTAGCCTTTGGCTTATTACTTACATCATTCATTTAAGTTCTAATCTCTACTTAATGCACTAGAGGCTACTGCTCAGACACCTTCCGAGTTCAGCAAGAAGATGAACAACCTGACTTCCTTATAAATAACCTTATCCCAGAATCCTCCCCTCTGTCCTGGGCTTCACCCAGTGACAGAAATGCCATGGCCATCAAAGCAGCAAGTATCTTGTCAATACAGAACTCAAAAGCAGGGGAATGTCTCCATTTTCTCTGTGTTATGCCTAGTTTCCTGGCAAGAACAGGTTGGTGGTCCTGCAGCAGTTTCAACTTTCCCCACCTGAGCTGTCGAGTGATAACTAGCAATTTTGGAAAATCAACTTTTTCAACACAAATTCAGGTAGAGTTGTTGAGAGAGATCCCAGGACATAGTAAGGAAGCAGCACTGGGAAAGGGGGAATAAGGAACAATCTGGACAAAGAAGAGTTTGCCTGGCGGGGTATAGCTGTCCAGGGAGTTAGTATGCTATCTACTTTCTTTCATTTAAAAATACATATTTTAATTGTATCTTTTGTTTTAACATCTCTTAGTTTTCCCCCTGTAGCCATACCTATCCTCTCTCTCTGAAACCATTCTACATAACAATTTTTTAAAAATAAAAATAAGAGGCAACTAGGTGGCTTGGTATATGGAGGCCTGAAGTCAAGATTTGGGTTTAAATATGGCCCCATACACTTTCTGGCTATGTGACCCAATTGTCTAATCCTTGCCCTTCTGTCTTAGAGTTGTTATTAATATTGAAAGTAAGGATTTAAAAAGAAATGAAGAAAGAAAGAAAAATAGGAAAAGGGGAAAAACAAAATTCAGGAAAACTGATCAATATATTGAAAAATATGCAAGATTTAGAGCATTAATAGTTTTCATGGTTCTGTGGAAAGAGCAATGGATATGCCTTCAGCTGACCCAAATTCAAGTACTAGTTCTGCCAATTACTGCCTCTAAGACCTTAGAAAAATAATTTCACCTCTATTGGAAGACTGTTTCTTTTTTCTTTCTTTTTTTGAACTCAAAGATATTTTACTTTCCCAATTACATATAATAACAATTTTAATATACACTTTATGAAATTATAAGATCCAAATTGCTTGCCTCCCTTCTTTCTCTCTTTTCTCCCAGAGATGGTAAGCTATTTAATCTGGGTTATACATGTATTATCATGAAAAACATGCTTCCATATTGGTCATTATTGTAAGAGAATACTCATACAAAACCAAAATCCCAAAATAAAAGCATAAATAAACTAATATGGAAAACAGTATGCTTTGATCTGCAATCCAACAGTTCTTCCTCTGGAGGTGGATAAGCATTCTTTATCATAAATCCTTCAGGACTGTCCTAGATCACTGTATTACTGAGGATAGCTGAGTCTTTTTATTGTACGATATTGCTTTTACTGTGTACAATTTTCTCCTGGTTCTACTTATTTCATTCTGCATCAGTTTATGTAGATCTTTCCAGCTTTTCCTGAAATTATCTTGCTTATCATTTCTTATATCACAATAGTATTCCATCACCATCATGTACCACAATTTGTTCAACCATTCCCAAATTAATGGACATCACCTCAATTTCCAATTCTTTGGAAATTTCTTTGCCATACAAAAAGAGCTGCTACAAATATTTTTTTACAAGTAGACCCTTTGCCATTTTTTAGTGTTTTTTAGTGTTATTACTAGATCAAAGATTATACACAATGTTATAATCCTTTGGGCACAATTCCAAACTGTCTTTCAGAATGATTGGATCATTTCACAACTCCACTAATAATGCATTAGTGTCCCAATTTTGCCACATCCCCTCCAACATTTACCATTTTCCTTTACAGCCATATTGGTCAATCTGATAGGTGTGAGGTGGCACCTCAGAGTTGTTTTAATTTGCATTTCTCTAATCAAGAGTAATTTAGAAAAATTTTATATGATTATTTATAGCATTGATTTCTTCATCTGAAAACTGCTTGTTCATATATTTTGCCCACTTGTCAATTAGGAAATAACTTATATTCTTATAAACTTGACTTCCTTCTCCACAAATATGAGAAATTTGACATTTTTTCAGAGAAATTTTTTATTAAAAAAGTTCCCCAATTTGTTGTTTCCCTTCTAAACTTGGTTGCATTGGGTTGTTTGTTTTTTGTACAAAATCTTTTTAATTTAATATAATCAAAATTATTCACATTACATCTCACAATGTTCTCTAACTTTTGTTTTATCATAAAATTTTCCCTTGGAAGACTGTTTCAATAAATTATTCTTGTTTGTTGAGTGCTAATAGATCTCTTCTGCTGAAGAACAGAAAATGCTAATAGTACCTTAGACATTTTAGGGTCTTCAGACAAAACTCCTCTTGCTCTGCCTTAAGATATACTTCCGCTAGGGTCTCTCTTCTTTCTGGGTCTAACTTGGGACTGGATATTCTATCATCATGGTGTAGCAAGCAACACAGGCAGTTTTTTACTTAAAGACTGTTGGCTTTAAAATAATCCATATGTACAAAGGGCTATCTAAAGCCTTACTCATATCCCCAACAAATGGAAACCTGCCACTACCACTGCCTTTTGAAGCTCTGGGAAAACATTGAAACTTTTAGAGAATCTTTGTAGAAAAAAGAAAGAAACTATGAAAAATAGTAGTAGTTTAGGGGAGCTGTTCCTACTAAAATCAGTTAGGCAAAGGGAGCCTGCTTTATTAGTAGTACCCTCAACACTGCCCTGCCTCAGTCTTTCTGACTAAAATAGCTTAATTTTTGTTTTAAACTTTACTTTGTTACATTCTTGAAATAATACCAATGAGGGATTCACTCTCTTTTCAAAAATGCAAATTCCTTTGATAGGGTTAAGAGGCTATATTCACATAATTGTATGAATTGGTTTAATCATATTGCTTTGTTTGAATTAGTTAATCATATTGTTTAATCAGCTGAGATTATCTTCAGTGAAGAAATAAGAGTTTGGATTGTAAGAAGGGGAAGTCAATAATTTTGGCTCTGATAAGTGTGATTAGCAGAGTGAAGAGAAGGACAGATCTGGGTAGGATGATATCATAACAGATTTAAAGAATGACTACTAGGCACCTGAGGACCCAAAGACAAATCCTTCAGAAAGTTTAGTTTGTTGTTTAGTTGTATATGACACTTTATGGTCCCATATGGGATTTTCTCGGCAAAGATACTGGAGTAGCTTACCATTTTTTTTTTCTCTACTCATTTTCTCAATGAGAAGGGGTCCTGAAAAGGATTTGGAAGGTTGTCATTGCTAAACATTTTTTTTCAAAATTTTGCCTTGTCCAGCTCTGCACTCAGAAGATGGAGTCCATAACTCTTTTTCTTCTCCTTTTTAGATTTTTTCTCTTGCTCTGTACAAATCATTTCCCTTCAAATTTAGACTAAGATTAATTGTATTGTGAGTCAACTCCATTATGGGATTAATATGAATGCAACCTATTGTCTTAAGCCACAGTTCTGGATTTAAATGGAATGGGTTCAGTGTTGGGAGTTTCCCCTGAAGATTGTTATAGAGAAAGAGGGTCTCTGAATCTTTGGTTAAAAAGAAGGGATAAAGGTGATAAGGTGATAGAAGGAGGAATGAAAGGGGATGGCTGAATGTAGGGAAGGAAAGAATGAGGTGGTATATTGGATGGCAAGGGAATGAATGGGAATATGCAGGAGGGTAGCTGGAACAGGCTAGACACTGAGGCTAGAGACAGGGGATACTGGGGATATATAGGCAGGATCCTTCAAGGTGAGGAAAAGTATCTCTATAGATACAAAGGAGTTGGGACAGTCAGAAATGTGCAAATCTGCCTTGTGGGCTTCTCTTGTTAGTTTCTAAAGTCCCTTGAGGGAGGAGTCTAAGAGTTCCTCCCTGTCAGTGAAACTGATGGCAGGAGGAAGTCTCGGGTAAGACTTCCTGCCAAGATGGATGCCCTCAGTACCCTCAAGAAATAAAAGAAAATAACTCCTTCCCCCTTCAGCCCTTGCCTCAATCTTCAACGCGATCATTCACCAGAGGGTTTGAGTAGGTAACAAAGGGGATTTATTAATATCAGGATTAATCAGAAGAAGAGAGGGGTTTAGGGTTTTGTAATAGCTGCTAGGGAGAAGCTAAAGGTGGGGGAAGGGTCACAGGAGGATTAGACTGAGAGAGAGCCTGCTCTCCCAGTCAGGAAGATTTGGTTGCCTTAAAGTAAAGTATTTACTAGATCAATAAAATAAGGGATAGTTTGATTTAAGGATGTTCTACTTGCCTACAGAAAACTAAAATCTACAATGTCTAAACCAAAACCAAAACCCCACTTCTTCCCAGAGCCCAAAGGGAAATTCAGGGAAATAAATAGGGGTATAATATGGAAAGGTCAGGGAGAGGTCCAGAGAAATCATCTAGGTTCAAATTGTCCAGAGACAAAAGCACAGGCCAAAGCAAAGCCGAAAGCCAAAGCAGAGCCTCAGTTGGAATGTCAGCTCTCTTCAAGCCTCAGACTCCAACTGACTTTCTGTGAAGATTCTAAGACTTAACTGCCAGGGCTGTTTACAGTTGACTCTTGCCAGAGCAAAAGCCTCTGTTGCATCTGCTGAGGGGTAGAAGGGGGATTATCAGCAGTCCAGTTCCCCTTGGGGGCAGGACAATTGAGAGAAAACTGAGTGAGAAAAGCCAGAGACCCAGTAGGTTTGCAGTGGCTGATCTGAAGTGCCATCTACTGATTTTAATTTTTATATCATTTTCCTCAAGATTACATCAATGTTGGCATGAATTCCATTCCCACCATACATCTTATCTTTGGAAACAATGTGTTAGGTGCGTTTGACATATCTCTTGGGCTACAGTGGTGAGAATGTACAGGCCTTTTCATGGGAGACAATTTCTTCATATTTCATTCATTGTTCTTTTATATTAAATTACTGTACCAAATCGGATCTAGAAGGGGGCGGGGAGAACTTGGAGACTGTTCTGGCCTGTTCTTGCAGGCACCTGTGTATGGGAATCTGAGTTAAAGATTTTAAATTTTTAACATTAACTCACTAACTGTTGCTTTTTTGCTGGGCTGCTTCTAGGGGAAATGTCTATACTCTAGGGGGTTTGTACAGGGGTTTATTTTGGGATAGTGTTTTTTCTGTGTCTCCTTGGAGCCGAATAAGGATATTAATTGTAATAATTTCAATGCAAGTGAATGTCTCTGTAAAAAGAATCACATAGGGGAAACTGAGTGTGGAATTTCCATCCTCCTGACAACTTGCCATGCTGGATTGTCAGAGCTTGTGAGTAGCTGTGCTAAACATCACAGCCTTGATGGCTTCTGGCATTCATCCTTGCATTACAAAACATCAGCATTTAATTCATTTTAGCCCCATTCTAGATCTAATGTGGGAACATTAGAGCATAGTTTATGCTAAGTCTCTACAGAAAAAGTTAAAGGATCCTCAACTACCCCCATACCAGACTTATATTTGAGTCCATAAAAATCAATACCTCTCTTCTTCCTTCTTTAGGGTATTCAAACTTCCCTAGAACCTAGATAGTTCATCAGACTTATTGCAATACCTTTTGGTTGAGGCTTGTTGGAAAGAGGAAAACACTTGGGATTGCTAGAAAATTGACTCTCTTCCTCTGGACTTACATACTCCATGCAATTCATAGTAGTAGTGAAGAATGAGATCTGGATTTACTCCTCCACATCAGGATCTATCCTTGATGTTCCTCAGCTGTAGCTCTGGTTTAGTCTTAGAAAGCTTCCAGTTGGACCAGAAACTTAATGCCCCAAAATTCCTTCTTTTATTCTCTATAGTAGATGATCTGGGATTTAATATAGTTGTGGAATTCCTCTTCTCTGCTGGATGTGGGTTCTGGAATTCTCACCATTTCATTGATGCTTCTAGCTGGTGCCATATCTTGGGCCACATGATTTTCTTCTCTGCTGAAGCTCAATGGAACCCTGAAGGATCAGTGAGTCCATGCAGGCTTCTTTCAGGGGACCAGAACTTTTATGTTTTAGACCAGCATTTTTCTGTCCATTTGGGCTCTTGTTATCATTTTCTTCAAATCTTTGTTTGAATGTTCCATACCCTGTTTAAAGTTGTAGAACTTCTTTATTAAAAATAAAGTCCTTCAGACCTTAGTGGTAAAGTTATATACCCACAAAATTTACTCAACACATAACCAATTTTCTAAAATTCATTAATCAAGGGAAACAATTAAAAATGAAGAATAACAGGTGTTTGGGAAAGGCATAGTTTCCAGGGAGGAAAAGGAATAGATATTATGGCATAGAGAAGGAGAAGTTGTCCCAAGACTTCAAATATTGATGGAGACCTAGGGTCCAAGGCTCACATGGTAAGTTTTCATTGCCACAGCTCCTCGTAACTCTGATAATAAAGTTTTACTTCATCCTGCTATTTGAAATATGTGAAAAATTATAACCAAAAAAATGTATATTACTAGGTAACCAACAATACATGCTAAAGAGGAGTCTGAAATGAAAATAATAACAGAGGATGAGTAAATATTAGGTAAAGAAGTCTTAGAAAGGAAGTTGTGGAATGTTTATTTGTTTTTTACTTTCAGATCAATTAAATTCAATTAACATTTTTTAAATGCCTGCCATGTTCAAGGCTATTTGATAGGTCTTGTGGTTTTAAAGGTAAACAATGCTATTGTACCAATCTTAAAGGTGTTTAAATTCTAATGGGAGCAGGGTAATGGTATTACCTATATACAGATAATTATAATTGAAGATAGGATGTGATAAGGACAAAAGAGGCAAAATGGATCCCATGTACATTACTCATTGTTCATTCAATTAGACCCAAAAGCCATAAGTCAATCATCTTTACTTGGTGTCCATGGGCCACTTATCAGAGTAGACATTATGTTTATAATGTCTTATGGTAGTCCTAAAGAAGTGGTAGGCAATTGGGGTTAAGTAACCTGCCCAGGATCACAGAAGTGTATGAGACCATATTAGAACCCAAGACCTCCCATCTCTATAAATTATTTTCAATAAAGATTCATCCTTCAGTCTTATCAGACTTGATCAACTCTTCTCCTGGTCAAACCTACTATACAAATAAGCAAAGTGTGGGTAAACAGTTACCTGAACTAAAGAGCTTAACACAAAGAGAGAAGCATGACGATATCTTGAATATGGCTATTGAAGGGCCCACCTTATTTGAAAAGAACAGATTAGAGAGGTGAACTAGAATACTATTGTAAAGTGAGATGCCAGTGTGAGGAAATTCACAATTGGAGGAGAGAATGGATGAAGTAAGTTAGAGTTTGGGTGAGAGTCAGTGGAAGGAGTCAAAGAAACAATATTGTATTGTGCAATAGAATATCCACCCAAAAGGAGGAAATCAATTATTTCAGGAAACAGATTACAAATATGACATGGTGGCATAATATAATAATGACCCAAACCCTCAACTATCCTTCAGATAGTTCAGATATATGGAGTTTTCCAATATGGAAATGTATTTTGTGTGATAATACATGTATAACCTAAGAGAAGGATCATAAACTTCAGAAAATTTATGTGGAAATTTATTACATGTAATTGGTAAGAAAAATTAAACCACAAGCATATGGAGTTTTCTGAACTAAAAACAGAACAGTTGAAAAATTCTTGACTTGCCTTAATGATGATTTCATTCTTCAAAAGGTGGAGAAAACAGCAAGGATGTAAGGATCAATTCAATAGTCTCCTTAATTAATAGAGAATTCCTGGAAAAGGAAGAAAGTATTTATTAAGTGCCTATTATATGCCAACTTTACAATTATTATCTCATTTGATCTTTACAATAAGCCTGAGAGGTAGGTGCTATTATTATCTCCATTTTACAGTTGAGGAAATTGGGGCAAATTAATTGCTTTATCCAGAATTTGAACTAAGGGCTTCCTGATTCCAGGGTTAGTTTTCTGTGCACTGCGCTATCTAGTTGCCTAGGGATGCCCAAATTTCCTGAATCATCCAATCAAAGTAAGGCTGGTAATAATGGCAGAAAGCTCCTCTTTTCACATTTTCAGAAAGTTAGAGTATCAACTAGCCACTAATTCCTCCAGGCACACTCACCATCATCCTCTATGCCCCCCCCCCCAGACCACAAGAATCAGCATCAGTTCCCAAATCTTGAATAGCACACCAGGTCCAGCCTCTCTGATCCTTTTCCTTGGTGTCTAGCCCTATTTGATCTAGATAAAAATCCTATACAAACCCACCAGGTTTTATTGGTTTTGGTGCTTCGTTCTATGGTACCTCACTGGGACTTAATCCATTCTGTCCTCCTTGACTGTCCCACATATTCCCTTTCAAGAAAGCATGCTGACTTTACTGTCTTTCTGCTGGCTCCTGTCTTGTATTATGTTCTGCCTTTTGGTGCTCTACTCCCTCCTTATACCATATCTTGGAATTGTAGTAAGGAAATAAGAATACTGATTAAGATACTGATTAAAATAAGATATTTGATAAAGAGACCTCTGAGAGTACAAACAAGGTAGAGAGTAGTGCATGAGACCAGAATTTGGAAGGAAGAACATAGAAAAAGTTCTGTCAGATGGTGAGATCCTCTCACTGGGTGACTGACTGACTGGGTCTCTCACTGATTGGGTCACTCACTGACTGGGCTTCAGTTAGTGAACTTGCTTTCTCTAGCTGCTGTTGGAGATAAGCATCTATGACTTTACTCTTTGCTGGTGAAAGGGAAGAAAGAACTCTGAAGCCCATCTGAAGAGGGTTTCTACTTTCCTGATCAAGAGAAGTCATCTTTAAGAAGATCTGCTTTGCTGGGTAACAGTTTTGGAGAAGAAGAAAGATTGAAGGTGTTTGTCTGCACTCTGGGCCATACTAGGGCCACCAGGTTGTAAGTTAGAAACTGGCATCTTGGCTGACTGAATTTACATGTGATTGGAGAACCTCTTTGTCAAATTAAGTTAATTATAAATAAGGATTTTAAGTAGATTTATAGTCAGATAGCGTTTTGGGTTTTAGCAAGTGTCAGTGTAGGTATAAGTGTAGCTGAAATATCAAAAGACTCCACCACAAGGTGAACTTAGCAGGTGGGTGGAGACAGTTCCTGACTAGTGTTAAGGTTTCTTATTATTAATTCTTATTTTCATCTTATTAAACATAAATAAATAGCTTTTCATATATAGTGTGTGTCTCCAAGAACCTTCCATATTGACCTAAGGAAGGGAAGGCATCCCTGGCTTTCCTTCAGAGAGAAGAGTGAAAAGATACTTTGTGGGCACCAAAGTATCTTATCACATCATTCTTTTCACAACTCAAATTTATCAACATTATTTCTTCAGAATTCAGAGCCTTACTCAAACTGCATTAAGACAAAGTAACAATTATTCTAGACTGGGACAAGATGGGATTAGTTGCAGAAATAGAAATATTGAACACAGAATAGTTTCCCTGACACATCTTTGGAGAATGGAAGAATTTATGACCAAACAAGAGATAGAAAGCATTATAAAATTTGAAATGAACAATTTTGATTATATTAAATTTAAAAGCTTTTGTACAAACAAAACTAATGCCACCAAGATTAGGAGGGAAATCAACTGGGAAAAATTTATAACAAATTTCTCTAGTAAAGGTCAAATTTCTCAGTTTTATAGAGAACTAAGTCAAATGTATAAGAACACAAGCTATTCCCTAAATGACAAATGGTCAAAGGATAGGAAGGAGCAATTTTCATATGGAAAAATCAAAGCCATCAATAATCATATAAAATGTTAAATCACTCTTGATTAGAAAAATGAAAATTAAAATAATGCTGAGGTACCACCTCATACCTATCAGTTTGGCCAATATGGCAGTAAAGGAAAGTAGTAAATGTTGGAGGGGATATGGAAAAATTGGGACATTGATGCATTGTTGGTGGAGTTGTGAACTGATCCAACCATACTGGAGGGCAATTTTGAACTATGCCCAAAGGGTCATAGAACTGTGCATACTCTTTGATTCTGTAATGCCACTATTGTATACCAAAAGGATAATTTTAAAAAAAAGGGTAAAGGGTCTATTTTTACAAAAATATTTATAGCAGGGGGCAGCTGGGTAGCTCAGTGGATTGAGAGCCAGGCCTAGAGACGGGAGGTCCTAGGTTCAAATCCGGCCTCAGACACTTCCCAGCTGTGTGATCCTGGGCAAGTCACTTGACCCCCATTGCCTACCCTTACCACTCTTCCACCTATAAGTCAATACACAGAAGTTAAGGGTTTAAAATAAAAAAAAAAAATTAAAAAAAAAATATTTATAGCAGCCCTTTTTATAGTGGCAAAGAATTGGAAACTGAAGTGATGTCCATCACTTGAGGAATGACTGAACAAATTGTGATACATGTTGGTGATGGAATACTATTGTGCTATGAAAAAATTATAAGCAAGAAGGTTTCAGAAAAAACTGGAAAGTTCTGCAGAACCAGGAGAACATTGTATATAGTAACAGCAATATGGTATGATGATCAGCTGTGAAAACTTGGCTACTCTCAGCAATGCAATGATCTGGAACAATCCTGAAAGACTTATGGCAGGGAATGTTATTCATCTCCAGAGAAAGAGCTGTTGGAGTTAGATGGATGCAAATAAAAGTATACTATCTTTCACATCAGTGTATTTATGGTTTTGTTTTGGGGTTTTGGTTATGTATGGGTGTGCTCTTACAATAAAGACCAATATGGAAGTGTATTTTACATGATAATAAAATCATATATATGTACATATATTTTTAAACAAACTTTAAAAATACATTCTAAAAAAAGAAATTTTGAGAAATTTATGGGGAAGTAACCACTCTATCTTAAAGTTTGTGATAAATAAGGGAAAGTTGAGTATATTCAGAAGCTCTTATCTTAGTTTTGGGGAAGTCAATTTCAAAAAATTAAGAGGGAGGATAGATAGGATCCTATAACCTAAAATAGGGAGAGTAGTTCCAAGAGAAAATGGAAATTCTCAAAAACAAAATTCTGATGTCCCACAACCAAATGCTTCCAATGAGGAAGAAAAATGGCGTTTTCTAAAGTGACTGTTTTGGATGCATATAAACCTTTCCTAGGTTCCAGGGGATCTTATTTTTTCTTTAGACATTCCTTAAAAGTTCTTTCCAATGGTATGTATGATAAGATTACATATGATAAAATTCCTGTTGAAATATCTGTATTTTCAATTTTTTTTCTCAAGGTCACTATTTAGGCATCAAAAGACTAGAGTTGATAGATGTCTTAATTTTCATGAAAAGGAAAATACATATTCCAAGTCTTAAGAATTGATTTTGGATCCTAAGCAAAATTAAATCATGGATTAGTAAATGTATTACCTATAAAGGGGGATAGTGACCCTAGCATGTGTTTTCACTAAGAATAAATTATATTCACTAAGAATATAACAATAGAATTTAAATTTTAAAAATGATCAATATTAGTTCTATTGATTGCAGTTAAAGGACATTTTCCTACTTTCTGTTAAGAAATGGTCACTAATGGCATAGCACCTAAATATTGAAAGGAAAAGTTAAATGAATTATAGAAAGAAATAGATAGAAATCTATAGTAGTAAGGGAATTTAATGTATCTCATTCAGATCTAGATACCTAACTAAAAATAAACAAGAAGGAAGTTAAAGACCTAAATAAGCTTTTAGAAAAGTTAGATGTTATAGACCTGTGGAGATTATTAAATGGGAAAAGAAAGGATTATACATATTTCTCAACTATACATTGGCACCTTTATGAAGACTGGTCTTATTTCAGGATAGAAAAATGTCACAAATGCACAAAAGCAGAAATATTAAGCCTATGTGTTGCAATGCAACAAAAATTATTTTCAACAAAGGACTATTTGATATTTAAAATTAATTGGAGATTAGCTTTATCTTAAAGAATGGGTAGTTCAAAGGACAAATAATAGAAGCAATAAATATTTTCATTAAAGATAATGACAGCAATAGACAACATGAAAAAATGTTTGAGATTCATCAAAGATAGAGGAGGATCTATATACTTTAAGAACTAAAAAATAGAAATAATAGATCAATGAAGTGGGCATAAAACTTTTTTTAAACTCCCTTAGGAAGCCAATCAATAAAAAAAACAGTTAAACACAAAAATATAAATCTTGAAAATCAAAGAAGAGATTAACAAAATTGCAAGCAACCCTAACCTAATCAAATTGATAAATAAAACCTGAAAGAGTTTTAAAATAATTTTTAAAAGAAAAAGGAAAACCCAATTACCAGTATCAAAAATAAAAAGCTGTGTGACCCTGGGCAAGTCACTTGACCCCCATTGCCCACCCTTACCACTCTTCCACCTATGAGACAATACACCGAAGTACAAGGGTTTAAAAAAAAAAAAAACTTTAAAAAAAATAAAAAGATGGCTTTGCATCAAATGAAGAAGAAAAAAAGAAAATTATTTGAAACTATCTTGCCCAATTATATCCTAACAAAATTATCCAAGTGAAGTGGATGAATAGTTAAAAAATATAAAATACTCGGATCATCAGAACCAAAAAGAAGGGGTGTGGATTTTAAATAATACAGTTACATAAAAAGAAACTGAATGGGTCATAAATGAGCACTTAATGGAAACAAAACTGTGACCAAATGTATTTACAAGCAAAATTTATCAGGCCTTTAAAGAAAAATTACTTTAAATTTAAAGAAAAATATTTCAAAAGCTACTTGAAAAAAAATTTAAAAGGAGGTCCTACCAGAATCCTAAACACCTAAACCAGGCAGAGACAAAACAGAGAATTAAAGCTATAAACCAAAATGCATAGGATATATTGTTGTAAAAATATTAAATAGGGGGCAGCTGGGTAGCTCAGTGGATTGAGAGTCAGGCCTAGAGACAGGAGGTCCTAGGTTCAAATCTGGCCTCAGACACTTCCTAGCTGTGTGACCCTGGGCAAGTCACTTGACCCCCATTGCCTACCTTTAACAGTCTTCCACCTATAAGTCAATACACAGAAGTTAAGGGTTTAAAATAAAAAAAATTATAAATAAAATATATTAAATAAAATATTAGCAAGAAGATGACAGCAACATATCACAAAGATATTCTTTTCTAGGTTGGATTAATATCAAGAATGTAAGATTGGTTCAATATTAGTATAACTATAAAATAACTTAACATATTAATAATAAGAACAACAACTTATGGTTATTAACAATAAATGCAAGATAAACTTTTTATAAGACTTATTAAAACACCAGTTCCATTTAACCAATTAATGTCAGTTTTTAAAAAATAAGATTTTATTAATTTTTTTGTTTATGTCATCAGAATTATCTCCAGTGTTCTTCTCTCCCCTTCTCCTTCCAAAAGAGCCATTTCATATAATAAATAATATTTTTAAAAAGGAGAAAATATAAGTATAACTGATATATATGCTAAAATATGCACATTTTTTGCATTTGTGATTGAAATCACTGTGAACTTTCCATCTCTGTGAATGGGTGGGTTGAATGTGTTGTTCTATATTTCTTCATTTGAGTTCTGCTTGATCATTATAGTTTTCTTCATTCACTTTTAATTTTTAGTGTATAGTTTTTCTATTAATATTTGTAGTTACTGTGTATAATTTCTTTACTCTGCATCATTCACAGAAATATTTCCATGCATTCCTATAATTATCACACACATCATTTCTTACAGCATAATAATATTCTATTACATTCACATACCACAGTTTG
Organism: Gracilinanus agilis; assembly: GCF_016433145.1. NCBI lineage: Eukaryota > Metazoa > Chordata > Mammalia > Didelphimorphia > Didelphidae > Gracilinanus > Gracilinanus agilis. Next base: position 140,744,604 of record NC_058132.1, read on the forward strand.
TTTATTCATTCTCCAATTGATGGACATCTTTTTGTTTCCAATGCTTTACTATCACAAAAAGTGCGGCTATAAATATTTCGGTGTATATGGAGACTTCTTTTTTATTGATGGTTTCCTTGAAGTATAAACTCATTAACAGAATCTTTGATTCAAAGACAATGTATATTTTAGTCACTTTATCTTTAAAATTCCAAATTGCTTTCTAAAATGGTTGTACCATCTCATAACTCCACCAATTAGGTATTATCAAGTCTATCATTCTACAAACTTTCCAACATTGACTATTTTCACTTTTAGTCATTTTTTTCCAATTTTTAGGATGCGAGGTGAAACCTCTGAGTTGATAAACAAAAAATAAAAATATGATTAGTGTTTTCAAGCATTCTTTCTTGTAGTTGTAGATATTTTGAAATTCTTCATTTGAGAATTTTTTTCCATATACTTTGTTCAATAATTTATTGGTGAATAGAGCTATTAGTCTTACAAATATTTGCTGATTATTTATGTATCTTGGATAGCAAATCTTTATCAGAGAAATCTGATACAAAGATTTTTTTCCTGTTCAATCACTTCTCTTATCCTAGGTACATTAATTTTATTTATGCAGAAGCTTTTCAATTTCAAGTGGTCAAAGTTATCTATTTTATCTCTTATAAATGCCTCTCTCTTGTTACCAAACTCCTACCCATTGCTGAGTAACATATAATCTGTTTCTCTTCTAATTATTTTTATAGTGTGATTAATATTAAAGTCATTTTTCCGTTTAGAATATATTGTGGAATATGGTGTAAGATATTGGTTCAAGACTAATTTCTACCAGACTACTTTCCAGTTTCCCCAGAAACTTTTAACAAATAAGTTTTTTACCTAGGTAATTTATGTTTTCTACTTGATTGAGCACTGGGCTATTGAGTTCTATTGTTTCTGCTTTTCCATTTCCTAGTGTGTTCCATTGTTCTGTCTCTTCATTTTGTAACCAATACTCAATGATTTTAATAATTATTGTTTTATAACACAGTTTGAGATCTGGAAATGCTATTCTCCTTTGTCTCTATTTGTTTTTGTCATATCCCATAATGTTGGTTTTTTTTTTAGACCCTTAACTTCGGTGTATTGTCTCATAGGTGGAAGAGTGGTAAGGGTGGGCAATGGGGGTCAAGTGACTTGCCCAGGGTCACACAGCTGGGAAGTGGCTGAGGCCGGGTTTGAACCTAGGACCTCCTGTCTCTAGGCCTGACTCTCACTCCACTGAGCTACCCAGCTGCCCCCCATAATGTTTTGATCTTACATTTTTCCAAATTAATTTCATTATAATTTTATCTATTTTCCCCTTAGTAATTTGATTGTACAGCTTTAAATTTTAGTATTATTTCAATTTATTATATTGGCATAGAATGCTCCTTGCTGCCTTGTTCTAACAGATTTCTGTAGCTTGGAGCCAAGACCTCAATGGCAATGGAAAAAAGGGCAGAGACCAGGATGTAGGGTAGGATTTTGTTGTAAACCTTTGTGCATCTGCTAGTAAAACCTCACAACTGGTGTTAAAGAAATATAGGGGTAAAGATGGAGATATAGATGTATAATGATGGTGATGACATGTATCTGCCTATGATCTCCTCAGCTGCAGTTGATGGGAGGAATACCTACTCCTATCACCCTGGCTGCTGCTGTAAGTTATCCCCTTCTCTCTAACAGGTTTGGTTGATAACCTGTTAGAAATTCCTTTAACAGCTGTCCAAGCAAGGATCCTTGAGAGGCTAACCTTTCCAGGCCCAACTTGGGGTTGGATAAATTGGTATTGGGCTACTGATCAGCCTTGGATAACCTTCAGGATCTGAATGTGTTTGACTCCCTTCCCAAGGGACATGATAGAAAGACCACTCAGGAAGGCACTTGTTATTGAATACTCTTTATCTCTAAGTAGGGAAAGGATAACAAGGTCAAGGATTGGGGACTGGAAACCTGGCCACAACCAAGCCAGAGAATAGGGAAGGCTTTTGCTGCAGATGTATTGATGATCTTTATTCTCTTAGCTCTCTTACTACTAGTGTTGATGGTTCACTAGCTCTCACAGTCCATCCAGAAAATAGATTCAGGCTTATTCCTACCCTCTTCTTCTACCTCCCGGCTACCCTTCAACCACGCTTCAGTCAGCCACTCACTGCCCAGATTGAACCACAGAGGTTTGCAAAGATCTATGATCTCCAGTTCTCAACCTCTGAGTCCAGAGACCTCCTTCAATGTAGCTGTGAGGGGTATATATAGGATGGGGCCAACCAATGTTTTCCCCTGGCTCATGGCACCTGGGAACATTCCGAGTCTCTCAACTGTCATTCCTGTTAGTCAAGGTGGCATCCATCTCTTCCCAGATTATTGAATATAACACTGGCAGTATAAGACATGGTGATGGTGGGGAGGGAGGCTACTAACAGAACTCAGTGTAGAAGTCAGTTCATGGATTGCTTTTTGTTTTCCTAATCTTTTTTATTCTGGACTTCCTAAATGATGGAGATAATTGAAGTTTCTTAATCTTTCACACGTCATTTCTATTTTGGAAAGGATTGTACCAGTGCTTCACTAGCCACCAAAACTTGATGATGGAGAAGCCAGATACTTGATTTTCTTCTCAGAGACTCCAATTCCTAAATCTAGAAGAGAAAAGAACCAACAAAGAGATCAAGGATAATGGCCTATTTATCTGGAGTACACTACTAGGAGACTTGACACAATGATTTAGCAAAGAAGACTGAAAAGGAGTGGTCAGACAGGTAGGAAGCATCTTGAAAACCTAGAGAAGAGAATGTTTTTAGAAGGAAAGTATATTCCAGGTCCAAATGTCAAAAAGAAAAGATCATATTTGGCAATTAAGAAATCATTGTTGACTTTAGAGAGAGAAATTTGAGTCTAGACTGCAAAGAGTTGAGAAATGAATTACTAGGAATGTAGGAGGTCAATGGTATGAATAATCTAGGGTTAGAACTTCAAAGAGCATGAGTAGTAATCAAACAAGAGAACCAAAAGGACTGGAGAGTGAAGGATTGTATAGAACTGAACACTCTAACTAAAGGGTTTAGATTGAGAAAGAATGAAAGTGTAGAAAGAACAAGAGTGAAACCAGGGCAGTTACCTAGGAATTTCCTTAGGATGGAGGGATTTTACATCCTTTAGGATGAAGACCAACAGTAAATACCCTTCAGAGGAAGAAGTTTTACCTACAGATACATACACTCATAGATAGATACATACTTGCTCTCCCCTGCTCTCAACAATTTTCTTTTTAATTCTTTGCCTATCTGCAAGGTAAATTAAAGGCTCTGGAATTTCATTCCTATTCACCAATTTCTTGCTGACAAATTTGTCTCCTGGTCTGTTAGCTTTGGTCTCTTAGAGAAATTTGCATCTCTTTCCTTGACTTATCATTTCCGTTCTCTCTTCTACCTCTTGAAGATAATTACTGCATGAGTAGTTTCTTCCTGGATGGTGTCATGTCTTGCATAATTGCTTTGTTAGGAAAGCTAGATCAGAAGTAGCTTTATGATAGCAGATCAGCTCTTACCAGAAAGTTACCTTACTCTCTACTTCCACTAGAAGAGGTGGCAAGCAAAGCTTTCCCCAATTGATTAATGATCAAAGGATATGAACAGGCAATTCTCAGACGAAGAAATTAAAACTTAAATGCAAATTAAAGCAACTCTGAAATAATATTACATACCTATAAAATTGACTAATATGACCAAAAAGGAAAATGATAAATGTTGGAGGGAATGTGGGAAAATTGGGACATTAATACCTGTGGAACTGTGAACTGGCAAAACCATTTTGAAGAGCAATATAGAACCCATCCAAAAGGCCATGAAACTATGTATACCTCAATCTAGCAATCCTCCTACTGGGTCTGTATTCCAAAAATATCAGAGATAGGGGAAAAGGACCCAGTGGTGCAAAAAATATTTTAGCAGCTCTTTTTATAGTAGCAAAGAATTAGAAACTGAGGGAGTGTCCATCAACTAGAGAATGATTGAACAAGTTGTGGTATATAGTCATAATGGAATACTATTGCACCATAAGAAATAATGAACAGGATGAGTTCAGAAAAACCTGGAGAGACTTATATGTACTGATACAATGTGAAGTGGGCAAAACCAGGAAAACAGGGTACACGGTAATAGAAAAAGTGTATGATGATCAGCTATGAAGACTAAACTATTATCAACAAAGCAAGTTCCCAAGATAGCTACAAGGGACCCATGATGAAAAATACTATATACAGTCAAAGAAAGAACTGTTGGAGTTTGATTGCAGATCAAAGCCTGCCTTCTTCCACTTTATTTCCTTCATGAACTTGTTATTGTATTTGTGAAAGGTATCTTTTGTCATAGCATGAGGAATATTGAAATATGTATTGCGTGAAAGCACTGGTATAACCCATATCAGACTATTTAATGTCCAGGTAGGGAGAGAGGAAGGGAGAGAATCTGAATTGCAGAATGTCAGAAAATAATTGTCCAAAGTTTTTTCTACATGTAATTGGAAAAAAATGAAGAGGTATCAAATCTTGTAAGCCTAGCTTAGACAGCAAGGTAGTGCAGTGGATAAAGTGTAACTCAAGTCATAAAGACTCGAGTTCAAGTTCAGTCTCAGACATTTACTAGCTATGTGATCCAGGACAAGTTACTTAATCTCTCAGGGCCTCAGTTTCCTCATTTACAAAATGAGAATAATAATAGCACCTACCTCATAAGGTTGTTGTGAGGATCAAATAAGATGATATTTGTAAAGTGCTTCGCAAAACTTAAAAGCTTTATATAAAGGCACTATTATATATAAAGTATTAATAGTAGTAATTCAAGAGTTCTTAATCTGGGGTCCACAGACTTCCATCCCATCCCTAAGCCCAAGTGAATTTATATAAATTTCAGAAGTTCTGTGAAATTGGATAGAGAAAAATTATCCTTACTTTCACTAATCTTTAACTTCCTTTGTAATCCTTTGAGTTTCATTTGTATTCATTTAAAAGCATTATCTTGAGGAGGGGTCCACCAATTTCACCAGACTGCCCAAAGGGTTCATACAAAATGGTTAAGAATGAATCCCTACTCTAGTCTAACCTTGTTTTATTGAGGAAACTGAAGCCTAGAATGCTGAGAAGATCAAAGGTAACTTGATTTCAGTATCATCCTGTTTCCAAATGGGAGGTTACCCAAAGGCATGTAGTTGGTTCCAGTTATTTTGTCTTCCATGTCAGTTGGTATCAGAGTGCAAAGGAGGACTCTCTTGAACATAAAAAGCTACAATCCAGGTTCAGAGACTCAATAGAGATTTGGGAATCAAGGCTTAGATGCCTTCCTGGGCGTGGTATGCTTTGTAAAAGAAGCTCCCAGGTTTCCAGAAGAGAAGGGGTAAAAAGATCAGAATACTCTACCCTGAAGTCTTTCCCCATTGAGAATCAAAGGACCTTAAACTGCCATTGGACAGCCAGTCCTAGATCTACAGTGCCATACCCTGTGAGGACATACCCAGATGGTGCCATTGAAAAACTCCTGAAACTTCATACCTCATCCTAGGGTGGGACCAAGTGGAACAGGGAGAGAGTGGGACTAGTTAGGGAAGGCTATATCTAAGAATTTCGAACTACACTTTGAAGGAGGCACAGAATTTGGAGAATTGCTAACAAACAACAAAATGAACCAATTTGAGTTTTGTCTCCACTCAAAATATCCAACCTAGGACATATGTAGAGAGTAAGAAAAAATGCCCCCAGAATAGGCAAGAAGAGGCAGAAGGAAGAAAACCAGTCATATATTAGATTATCTAAACACTGGGTTTGGGTCAGGAATTGCCTTTAATCTCAATTCCCAAAATGGTCCATTGACTTCCTTGTATAATGCAGCACCTGCTCTAGTGAACAGTAGAGAATGCCATAGAATCATCCCTGCCAACTGGGAAAAATTCTAATCCCAGCCTTTGATCCTCAGCCAGATGGCTTTCAACCCACCTCGATTTTTTTATTTTGTTACTGTTAAATCATCGCCCACTCTTCCATTGAGTCACTGCCATTCTCTCAGAAAGGTGCCTTTATCCACTGACCCTGGTAATTGCTTTTTCTATTAGCTTTATTCTTCAAAAATAATGAGCTTCTACAGAATTGCAATATCAAAGGCTCCACTAGTGACATCCACAGTTAAGCTCCTCCTCTGCCTTCAGATGATACAAAAAAGGATGAGCTCACTGCAGACTACCCTTCTGGCATTTCCACAACAAAGGAGGAGATGACTGTATCTGACTGGGGTGGGGAGGAGGATGGAGGATAGTGGCCAGTGGCCCTACTAAATCCTGATAGAGACTGAAGGAGGGTTATAAATCAGCCTCCCCTAGTCCTCCATCTAGACTCATTTAGAGTGAAACTTGCCTCAGTGACCTCAACCGCTCTAGCAAATGTCAGAGAGGTTCCCACCATAGTTACTCTAACTCTTTTGGGATCAGAGATGGGAGCCAGCAGAGACTGGGCATCTGGCTGTTCATGTCCTTAGGGATATAAACAATTATTTAGGAAAGGAAAAATCGTACAAGAAATGGCAATTGAACTGAGCTTTGAAGAAAACCAAGAATTCTCTGAGGTGAGAAGGGAATGCATTCCAGGTCTTCATCTTCTGGAGCTTCTCCGTGGCCACTAATTCCATCAGTTCCTTAATGGCCACAGCAATTGATGCAGGCTCCTCACTCCAGCCCCATGGATTATTCTCCTTTTTAAAGATAGAATCTTTTTTTCTTGGTTATGTTCCAGTAACTGTCAATCCAGGCCCTCTGGGAACAGATTGGTAACCAAACTAATTGGTACATTTGGGCTTATGGTTTACATATATATGCCTGATGATAAATTAATTTCTTTCCTTCTTTTCTAAAACTCTTACCTTCTGTCTTAGAATCAAATATGTAGACAGAAAAGTGGCAAGGGCTAGGTAATCAGGGTTAAGTGACTTGCTCAGGGTCACACAGCTAGGAAGTGTTTAAGGCTTATATTTGTACCCCAGATCTCCTGACTCCAGGCCTGGTACTCTATCCACTGTGCTATCTAGCTGCCCCAGATAAAATTCTTAATGATGAGACTTAGATTAGACATCTGAAAGACTTGATTCAAATGTTTTTAAAACTGGTGTCTTACTTCTAGAGAGGGAAATTCTGAACCCAAATTCTAAGACTATTATTAATGAATATGCTTCTATTTTTTGTACCCTGTGACTGGTTGTCAATGGATTTGTGATGGGCATTATCAGGAGACCTCCCTTCCTCAATGGCTCTGGCTAGAGTATACTTCATGGAACATACCTGGAGCTATTTCCCTTCCAGGGCCACATCTTGGAGTTAAGCCCTTTTTGGTGACTCATTTGCCCTGACCCTTTCTGGTGGGCACTTTGATGTAAGACATGCAGAACTTGAGGTTTCTGGTTGGTTTCCTTTTGGCATATAACCTCTCCCTCTCCTTCCCTTTGGGAGGACAAACTGAATCTCAGCTGTATCAAGGAAACCTGGCCATGAAACCAGGAAGAATTAGTTAATTTTTAGAAGAGTAAATTCACTCTTAGGTTCTTTCTCCCTCCACCTCTCTCTCTCTCTCTCTCTGTCTCTCTCTCTCTCTCTGTCTCTCTCTCTGTCTCTCTCTCTCTCTCTGTCTCTCTCTCTCTCTCTGTCGCTCTCTCTCTCTCTCTGTCTCTCTCTGTCTCTCTCTCTCTCTCTCTCTCTCTCTCTCT
>NC_058132.1:140752418-140792029 GCF_016433145.1 Gracilinanus agilis
CAGCAGCAGCAGCAGCAGCAGCAGTAGTAGTAGTAGTAGTAGTAGTAGTAGTAGTAGTAGTAGTAAGTAGTAATACTTAGCATTTATATAGTGCTTTAAATTGAAAAGTACTTTATACATTTTTTTCTCATTTTTATCCTCACCATAACCCTGGAAGTAGGGCCACTATTATCATCCCCATTAATGAAGAACTTAGAGATTAAGTGATCTATCTAAAGTCATGCAGCTAGTAAGAATCTGAGACCAAATTTGAACTCAAGTCTTTCTGATTCCAGGTCTAGAGTTCTATCTACTATGTCATCTAGATTAGATTTCTCTTCTATGTCACTATAAAGAAAAAAACAAAGAACTAAAAGTAATATAAATTAATTTTAATAAATGAATAAATAAAATTAAAAGTGTTATATTGAATCTCTGGGAGCCAGGAGTCCACACTATTGATTGACAGGTGGATCCGTTGGATATCAGAATGTTCCCAGAGGGCCATGAGGACAGGGGAGAGCAGTTGGCCCAGGGTGGTATAAAACGCCCTGGCAGCCTTGGCTGAGGGTTCCTTTCCTTCCCTGAGACCTGAGATCTGTGGATCCTGGTCTTTTGGGGATTGAGATTTGCTGGGCTCAACCTTGCAAGATCTTCCTGTCTTGTTCCTGATAACATCATCAACCTGTACCCAGACCATCATCTTCTGATTCTACTGCCCCTAGATATTAGGAAGTTCATCATCTTAGTTATCTAGGCTTCCCAGGGCCTGGGAGGGATCTGGGAAGTGGGCAGGGGGAGAAGAAGAGGGTGGAAAGGGTGGATATCCCAAAGACTAGTTAGGCATATCATATAGCTAGGGCAAGCCTCAGTTGATCTTGCCCTAGCCACCTATCTGGGGAAACATCAAGCAGCAATTTGCCTACTCTGGTTTGGCTGTGGCCAGGCTGGACCAGAGGAGTTAACCATCCTGACTCATTACTTGCCTACAGTCCTAAGGGTTTATCATTACCAAATTTAGTTAGGGTTTTCCCAATACCTCTATCCAATCCCAATACTCCATCTTTGTTAAATACAGTCAAAGCCTTTTAAGTACCTTCCTGAAGTGGTTATTCATAGCTTCTTTGGGAAGGGAGATACGCAGTCAGAGACAAATCGTCACCAAGCTAATAGAGCCCATTTACACTATCAATCAACCCCAGGTGGGATCTGAAGGGATACCATCCATTGACCTGAAGGATCCTGCCTGGGCACTGTATAAAGGAGGGAGGTGTCGTATCATCTAGCTAGCCACCTATCTGGGCTATCACTGTTGTCACACATTTACCAGTGGTAGTATCCAGTTTAGGTCCCTCTCCCTCTCCATATACAACATCCACGTCTTTTATTTTATAACAAAAGTAATATGGCTAAAAGTAATCTATTCTGACACATTATAAGTGTAATGTTTTAGTTTATATTCGTTTATTTTAGTAATTGGAACAAAAAAAGACACTTGTAGGTCATTCATCAGGGCTATACTTAACTTTAGCATAGAAAGAATATTCAATAAGGGATACTTCAATACAAAGCTTGGATAGAGTGAGTCTCCCTCATCTCTATATGGAAACTTGGTTGCTCAGCAATATATGTTAACCCAAGGAGTCTAAAAGAACTGGACTCTATACGGGTAAGACCTTTTATGCTCTTAGTTAACCAAGTAGGGTCAGAGGCCATTGGGAAGTTTTGCTGAGGTCATCAGGGTTTGAATCTCGGCCCCTGGACCAATCAAGTGCTGAGGACATCTTTGACCCCTTTTGGGGAAAAAAACAAAACATAACTAGCTTCAACCCATGTGTCAGGGAGTTGGGAACAACCCTGGTAGAAAATGATCCTATCACAGTGGTTCCCAAACTTTTTTGGCCTACCATCCCCTTTCCAGAAAAATATTACTTAGTGCCCCCTGGAAATTTTGAAACTATTTATTGAACTCAGAATAGAATGTAATACCAAAAAAAGTGTGGCCATCACCGCCCCCCTGGATCACTGCAGCACCCACTAGGGGGCGGTGGCACCCACTTTGGGAATCACTGTCCTATCATATCAGATGAACAAATAATGATCCTGAGGGTGACATTTCCAGCCTTGAATTCAAGAGGTCAGGAGTTCATCTAGTGTTGGTTGACCTATAAGTGGAAACCACCAAGAGGATGAACACAATCTGTCAAAGGCACCATCTTTGAGAGAACTGTTCCAACAAACTCGAAGATAAGATAAAGGTGAAGGCAAAATGTCTATTCAATAGTTCTACTAAATGCTTCTTGTTTTTGAGTTTTAAGAACCAAACTCCTTGGAGATATAGCTATGTTATCATTCATGTTTAAGTTTTATCAAAATATTCTTGCAAATCTTTTGTTTTGAGCATTTCTTTTGAGTAAAGGAAATAATATCTAGATGTTACAGTGGATAGACCACTGGCCCTAGAGTAAAGTAGACCAGAGTTCAAATCTGATCTCAGACACTTAATAGTTGTATGACCCTGTTCAAGTCACTTATCCCTTGTTTGCCTCAGTTTCTATATCTGTAACCTGGGGACAATAGCACCTAACCTCACAGGGTTGTTATGAGGATCAAATGAGAAAATAATTACAAAGTATTTAGCGCATATTACATACTATATAAATGTTAGCTTTTTAAAATATCTACATTGTACTTTGAGCACCCTTTTGAAATGATCTTAGATAAGAACTTAGATACAAAATTAAGTAATTTCCCTCAGAGTTGCAGGAGGGATATGATGAGATCCAAAGAATGTAGAAAAAGAACCCAACCCTTTGCTTTAGGGGCCAGGCTTCCCTGTGTCTCCTCATGTAGGTTCAAAGCCAGGGGACCCTTAGGAAGAACAGAGCAAGTGCCCCAGCCCCCCTGGGCCCAGCAATGAGTCTGTGTTGTTACATTTGTAAGAGTAAAAATATTTCAGACTGAAGGTGAAAGCCTTCAAGTTCTGGACCATAACATCAAAGGATTTAGAGTTAAAAGGGATTTTAGAGGTTATCTAATCTGGGGATTCTTAACCTTCTTTGGGTCACAGAACTCTTCAGCAGTCTGGGGCAGTCTATGGACTCATTCTCAGAATCATGTTTTTAAGTCATTGAAGTAAGTGCTAGATTTCAGTTAGAGTTTAGTGAAAATAAATAATTTTGTTCCCATCTAAATTCAAGGACCTTCTGAAATCTATTTGAAGATCCCTCATTAAAGACTTCTGACTTAACCCAACCCCTTTTTATTTTATAGATTAAATGCTCCCAGTGGTGAAGGGACGGGGGTCTCTCCCCATCTCCCCAAACTGATTTCAAGGGAGGCTGTCAGACCAAATGGCTTCTTTATCTTTGTAGTTCCCCTAACACCTCACAAGATGCTCTTTACCAAGCAGAAACTTAATAGATATTTGTTTAATGTAATTGATTTTTACAGGGTTTTAACATTCCTGCATGGCAAGAAAAGCATGATGACTGTCAAAGTCCTCATGCTCTAATGAACAGCATGCACACTGGTACTTCTCAACCTATTTTTACAATGACAAATGCTTATGACTAAATTTTTTATCATACTCTTAGGAAGAGGGAAGGAAGTCCGCTGTTCAGTAATAAAAATTAGCCTGAGGAACTAGTGTTTATCAAGCTCTGCTCCTTGGGGTTTCTCGCATATGGCATCATTTCCCATCTCTGGATCTTTGCATGGGCTGTTCCCTATACCTGGTATGCTTTCCCAAATGACCACTGCCTCTTTAACTCCCAAGTTTCCCTCAAAGCTCAGCTCAAGAATTACCCTCTCCAGAAAGCCTTTCCTGAGCCCTGTAGCTGCTAACAACTCCCACCCCCGTTACCACCTTATAATTCTATTTCTCTACATATGTAGATATAGACATGCACATGCATGTATACATGTACACGTGCATATATATATGCATATACATGCTATCTCCCCAGGCAAAATGTAACTTTCTCAAGGGCAGAGATGACTGCATTTTTAATACTGTATCCTCTGCGCCTTATGCATACTAGGAACTTAGCCAGTGTTTGTAGATTGAACTGGTGGTGGTGTGGTATCATGAAAAATTTTCTAGGGCAAAAATCTACGTACTTGGAGTGTCCATCGATCTGTGTGTCCATCTGTCTGTTCATCTGTCTGTCTATGAGACTTGGAAAAGTCACAGCATCTCTGGGTCTTGGTTTCTTTTCTGTAAACATGAAGCAATTGAACTGAATGATATCTATTCTCTAAAAAACTGATGATTCCTTTCCCCCTAAATATATCCTGACTTCATTGCTGTAACTCAGACATTTGAAGCAATGAAAGAAGCCATACTCTAACTGAATTAGCCACCGAGGGCCTGAAACAAGGGTTGTTGTTAAATTTTGTTTCTACATTTCCAGCCCTCCTTTGCTTGTAGCTTGTAAATTTAATGGAAGTTATTGCACTTTGATTTTATGGTGGGAGAATTGGATTTCTAATATTTTTTATGGGAAATGAGTTCCTTAAGTGCCATGCTCAGTGGCTGTATGTAATAAGCAAGGGAAACAACTACTGGAAAATCATTAAATCTGGTACTTCATTACAGGAGGATAAGCCTAGAGGGAAGGGCTGCCCAGTGATTAAGCCAGAGAAATAACTAGCTCATCCGGGACTTACAGGCCCTTCTTGTCTCACCGGTAGAAGAAATAATGGGGCATACTCAGGCATTTAAAAATCATTTTAAAGCAACTGGTTAGTGACTTATCACAGTGATGAGGACTTTGGAAACTCAAACTTCCAGCTACTTATTTGCTAGAATTATGTTCTGAGGTCATGTTGAAAACAGAAAATGGAACAGGGTGGGCAAATCCCTCTGAAAAAGCATAAGCCTCCTTGGAGTCATCTGCCAGATCATATATTTGAGAGAAAATTACATCTCTCTGAAGGAAGGCAAAATTTATAGGATCATTGATATAGAGCTAAAAGGAGCCTCAGAACTCATCTAGTGTAAGGGTATCATTTTACAGATGAGGAAACTGAGACCCAGAGAGGTAAAGTTATTTGCCGATAGCCACATGGCTAATGTAAGTGTGGATTTGGGGTAAATCAAGGATCACTAAGCTCTCATCTTTGAATTGGACTGGAAGCTGACCCCGTGGAAATCTGAGAGAATTCCATTTGGGAGGGGCCAGTGAAGGAGGGAGTTTGGTGAAAAATTCTGAAGATTCGAAACTACCAACGACCAACTGCCAAAAACTCCCGAGAGGACTTTCAAGTCTCAGCTGGGCTTGGTGGGGTGGATGGTTGTGGGTGGCTGGGAGGTTCTGGACAGGAATTTAGCTCTTCTGAACCCAAAATTCAGGGGCAACCTGGAGATTTCAACAGCAAAACCTTTCTTTACTGACTTCATTGCCAACAAAGAAGAAACCGAAAGAGTCGCGTCGTGCTTCATAGTTGGCAGTAGTGCCCGGACTACGGAGGGAGAAGGCACTTAGGGGACCCTTCCTTGGTCCCTCTTATACCCCTTCCTGGCAGTTATTCCCCTGTTTGTTAGCTAGCATTAAGGACAGGATATTGGGAGGGGAGGGAGAGTGAGCTTCTGAGTCAAAGCTACAGAAGAAACCACATCTGCCCTCTTGTTGTGGGGTTCATAGTGGATAGAGAAGTTATCCCTGCACCCTCCTTCCTCAAGAATCCTCAAACATCCCTCACGCTGCTGTCCTGAATTCCCTCATCCTTATAAGAAACCTTTATTAGTTCATTAGTGGTAGTTTGGGGCTGTTACTCTGAGGGGAGGAAGACTGGTCTTGTGGCTGTGGGGGAAGACAAATACCAAACACCATCTTGAAGGGCAAAGTGACTAGAACTGAGGAGGTGGGGGAGGCTTGACTCCATCGTGCTGGCTCTGAGGGGGGGAATCCAACCTATTAGGGTCACAACTGGTCCCCAGTGCCTTCCTTCAACATCCCCACTATAGCTCTGCCAGTTGGGAACCTTTTTGAGTTTATTCCCTCATAGGTCTTCCCTGGGGTGTGGGTGAGTGACTAGCTGATCTGGCCCATTGAAAGCTAACAAGGGGGGAGGCTAGATACTCACCCCATTTTATAGTTAATACCCACCCACATACACACTAATCAGTAAACAGAACTGCGATTTGAACACCAGCGTTTCTGATTCCAAATCCAGCATTCTTTTCATTGCATCACAGTAAATTGTTTCCCCCAGGGAATTTTATAGTGTAGACCCAAAGTGTCCCACTCATGCTGACCACGTAAGTCAGTAAAGGCCAGTACTACTTGAAGCTGAAATAATGAGCCAAAAAAAGGCTCATGTTATTGAGTTACTGAGGTTGATTAGATTCCTCGGTAACCCTCAGTGAAGAAAGCCGGAGAGCTTCCCTCACTCGACCAGTGCGCCTTTACAGGGATTTATTTTGAAACCAAGGTATTATGAAGGGGAGGATTAAGGATTGGGGGTTCCCTAACTCTAAGGGATTCTTACTAGCCTCCCACCTGCTAAAACCTCTCACGGGGTATCTTCTGTATCTTGACGCTCCCTAAGCCCTAACCTGTCTGTCTGGATCTCTAAACCTGACTAGCTAACCTGACTCTATTTAATCCTCCCAGATTGATTTGTAGGATGAAACAGGTCTTCTAGTATCTTCAGGTGAACCCTTTATGGCTGAGTTCAACCGTAGTTGGGCCAGGCCAGAGTTGGCTTCTGGCCTTCACCAGCACTGACAGTTTTTGTTTGCTAGCTGGTCACAGATCTTCTGAGTAGACAGGATCACTTTCAGCATACGGGAACAGTTTGATTTTAAAGCAAGGAAGAGTTTCTCCAGTCAGGAACAGAGGTAAATATATTCAGCTCCGAGGGACAGGAAGTCCAAGAGCCCTGAGTAACCCTTGTGTTCACTCTTTATCCCCTCTCTGGGTTCCAGAACCCCTTGTCATCTGGTTCCTGGCACACGGCTGCTCTCTTCCTGCAAATCTCTCTCACGTATTTCAACCCATTTTTCTTCTTCCCTTCTTACAAAGCAAAATAAATATTATTGCAAAATGTGTAACAAAATGAATAAAAATTTCTTTTCAGCTGTTTTTTTAGTCATGTCTGACTCTTTGTGACCCATTTGAAATTTTCCTTGCAAAGATGCTGGAGTGGTTTGCCATTTCCTTCTCTACCTCATTTTGTGGATGAAGAGACTGAAGCAAATAGCATCAAGTGACTTGTCCAGGGTCACACAGCCAAATAAATTTCTGGGGCCAGATTTGAATTCAGAAAGATGAGTCTTCCTAACTCCAGGCCCTGTACTCTGTCCACTGTGCAACCTTTTTATATATTTAAAATAAAATATAGATCATATTAATTTAAGATTTTCTAAGTCAGTATAAGACCTTTAAGGATGTATTTCTACTTGAGCTTAATATCATTGGTATACAATACCTGTTCAGCTATGAGCAAAATTTGTGGAATAAGAAAAACTTTCAATCCCTTGTATTTCCTTCTTTGTGCCTCTCCTTGATCCTGGGATAAAAGCCCTTTCCTCATTAACAAATTGCTCCCAATAAAAGGATCTCACACGAGTCATTCATACCTTGTTTTTTTGCCATAAGCTCACATAAAGGCCTACTTCCATATGCCATTCCTAGAATATTGGTGACCTTAGGTTCTTCCAGGGAAATGCAAATTCTGAAAATTCTACTAAGCTGGAAAGGTTTCGTGTACAGTCCTAGAAGAGACTATGCTATCCAAAGAATAGCTGAGTCCAGAGAAAAACATGACCAGAACCCAGTATTAGCACCAAGTGATGAATTCTTTGGCTATGGAGACCCATGATATAAATAAATACACAAAATAGTCCCCTGTGATCGGCAGCTCCTTCTGCTTCCATGATGACAGTGGCAATGCGGTGGGAAAGGGGGTAGAAACAGTAATTTTGTATCATTTACACCTTTTGCACCATTAATTTAGCTTTTGGTGTTCTAAATAAGAGATCTTTGGTCAGTAATCAACAAGCTGATACATTCCTCAAATAATTCAGTCAAGTCCATGTAGACATTATAGATAGAAATGAATAGAAGGCATAAAGAAGTTATAGCTAAATAAAATAATAATTTGCAGGTTTTCTTTGGAGAGGAGAATAAAAATTTGAAGCATTGCTTTGGTTGTCTACCCAAAGTTTACCTGATAAGCTTGCTTCATAGCAATTATGATGTATATCAACCAATAGACTCCTCTTGAATCTATTGTCCTTTGTGGTAACCAGTTGCCAATATTTATTTAGCTATATGCTAGGCTTTGTATTCATTTATTTCAAAGGATGAAGATTAAAGTCTTAAAAGAACTAGGCGAAGTCCTCCAAAATTAGTTAGTATAAAGATACATATTCCAGTAATCTTAATGTGAAAGTGGGGAAAAAGGAGGATGCTGAAAACTATTGAAAAGTATGGTTTGGGTTAAGATACTGAAAAACTGAGAGGCAAAGCCAAATAGGTGAAGTACAGGCAGAAATTCAGCTAAAATCTCAACATTGCACTCCAAATACCATCAAAATATCTCCTCAATCAAATTCAGGAGTGGCAGAACTAACAAAAAGTCAGAGCAAGACATTTTTCCAGCCCACGTAATTTGGGAGTTCTGCAGGAGAGGTCTGTGACACCAGGGTAATTTTTTATAGAAGAAGACTCAAAACCAGAGCATTTGATCTATTTTGGAAAAGGTGAAAGTTAATAGTTGCTTTCTGCAAAAAGTGAATTGCAAAGCCCCAGGATGGACAGGAATTTGGACAGGTTAGAATCTTCTCTACCTACTCTGTCTCCCCAAAGGCTCTGAACTATCCCATATCGCCATGGGTGTTTATCATTCTTATAAATTTAACAAACCCTATTTGATCATAATGTATAATCTTTGTGATACGTTGTTGTTGTCTACTAGCTAGTGTTTTATTTAGAATTTTTGCATGCATATTCTTTAATAAAATTGGTCTATAATTTTCTTTCTCTGTTTTTGCTTTTCCTGATTTAGGTATCAGCACCATATTTGTTTCATAAAAGGAGTTTGGTAAAACTTCTTTACTTGTTATTTCAAAGAATTTATTTGATATTGGAATTAGTCGACCTTTGAATGTTTGACAGAATTCACTTGTAAATCCATCTAGTTCTGATGGTTTTTCTTAGGAAGTTCAATTTCTTTTTCTAAAATAGGTTTACTTAGATATTCTATTTCTTCCTCTGGTAGTCTACTCTAGGCAATTCGTTTTTTTGTAGATATTCTTCCATTTCACTTACATTGCTAAATTTTCATATAACTGAGCAAAATAAATCCTAATAATTGCTTTAATTTCATTTACATTGATGATATTTTAATCCTTTTCATCTTTAATGCAAATGATTTGGTTTTTTTCTCTTTTTAAAAGGCATATTAACTAATGATTTGTGTATTTTGTTGACTTTTTCATAAAATCAATGCTTAGATTTATTTATTAATTAAATATTTTATTACATTCAATTTTATTGATATCCTCTTTAATTTTTAGGATTTCCAATTTGGTACTTAGCTGAGGGTTTTTAATTTTTCTTTTTCTAGTTTTTTAAGTTGCATTCCCAAATCATTGATCTTTTCTTTATTTTAATAATATCAGCATTTAGAGTTATCAATTTTCCTCTAATTGCTGCTTTTTGCTATATTCCATAGGTTTGGGTATCTTCTCTCATTATCATCCTCTTTAATGAAATTATTTATTGTTTCTATTATTTTTCTTTAAACCATCTATTTTAATTAATTACAAGGAAAACTGTCCTGATGTCTTCAGTCCAGAGGATAAAATAGAAATGGAAAAAATCCACTATTCATCTCATGGTAAATTTCTCCACATGAAAACTCTTTGGAATATTATAGTCAAATTTTAGGGTTCTCAAGTCAAAGAAAAAATATTTCAAGCAGCCAGACTTTTCCTTTGCCTTGACAACTCTGAAATTTGACTATAATATTCAAATTTTATGGAACCATAGTCAGGATCACACAAGATTTGGTGGCTTCCACAGTAAAAAAGTGCTGGACTTGGAATATGGTATTCCAGAAGGCAAAGGAACTAGGATTACGAACAAAAATAACCTAGCCAGCAAAATTGAGTCTAATCCTTTAGGGGAGGAAATGGATATTTAGTGAAACAGAAGACTTTTAAGCATCCCTGATGAAAAGACTGAAGGTGAATAGGAAATACGACATTCAAGCAAAAGACTCAAGAGAAGTATAAAAAGATAAACACAAAAAGGTAAAGGAAAGAGTAATCATAAGGGTCTCAATAAAGTTAAACTGCCTGCATTCCTATATGGGAAGATTATACATGTAACTCCCAAGAATTTTATTATTATTAGAACAGTTAAACAAAGTTTATATAGACAGAGGGCATGGGAATGAGTTGATGATGTTGAAATGTTCTCAAAAAAATAGATGATGCATTGAGAGAAGGGAAAAGTAGAATGGGGAAAATCTTCTCACATAAAAAAAGATGGGCAAGGAAAAGCTTAAGAAATAGAAGAGACAGTGGAGGTGGGTTGCAGGCAGTATTTGAACCTCTCTCTCATCGGAGTTGGTTCAAAGAGGAAGAGTATGTATATAATCATTGTAAAAGTGGAATTATAGGGGAGCTACAGTGGAACTCCAAGAGGGAAGATCTGTTGAAATCCGTTGGAACCAGGAGGATAAAAAGGGGAGTTGGTTTTGGGACCTGCAAAGGAGAAGGAGGTGAATGCCAGCAGCTCCTGGGTCAAGCCTGCTCAAACCCTTGCTGTCCCTGGACAACAGTCCCAACAACAATTTTTGGTCTTACCAAGATTGATTCTTCATCACTGCATCAACTTAGAGATTCAGAGACTCTTTTGAGAGCCTGATTTCCTACAACTGCTTACCCTCAATTTTCCACTACCAATTATCCCCCTAGTGACATCTTATCCATTTCAAAATAGCTAGGAATAAGGATTTTAGTGAGAAGGGTAAGGGGGACTAGGCTTGGGCTTCATCCTTGGCCAGGCCTTGGACTCTAGGATTTAACAAAGAAATAACTAGCCATTCCCTTACTCCCTCTTTCCTCAATCCTGTCAACTTCCCTCTGATCAATTCCTGTTATTAAAAGTTAATTACAGGGGCAGCTGGGTAGCTCAGTGGAGTGAGAGTCAGGCCTAGAGACGGGAGGTCCTAAGTTCAAATCTGGCCTCAGACACTTCCCAGCTGTGTGACCCTGGGCAAGTCACTTGACCCCCATTGCCCACCCTTACCACTCTTCCACCTTGGAGCCAATACGCAGAAGTTAAGGGTTTAAAAAAAAAAGTTAATTACAGGGCCACCTGGGTAGCTCAGTGGATTGAGAGCTAGACCTAGAGACGGGAGGTCCTAGGTTCAAATCTGACCTCAGACACTTCTGAGCTGTGTGACCCTGGGCAAGTCACTTGACCCCCATTGCCTACCCTTACCACTCTTCTGCCTTGAATACACATTATTGTGTATTGACTCCAAGACAGAAGGTAAGGGTTAAAAAAAAAGTTAATTACAAAGTCAGATAGCATTCCTAATCCATTTGACAAAGTTATCAAAGAGTGAAGCAAGCCTGCTGCCTACCTGAAGATCCACCATTTTCCAAATGAATTTCAGTTGGAGGAGGGAGGTGTTGGTGTATGGAGGTTTGTCCAGCTATCTGTGGCTAACAACTTTACAGAGATATAAAAAAAAAAGTACCTCAATCAACAGAGGACCTCTTCCTCTATCAAGTGCAGGGAGGCAGAAGTACTAATCAAGTCACTTCATTTAGGGAAGTCATCATCATATATCCCCCTAAGTAATTAGAGTTACTGTAGTGAGAGAGAGGGATTCCACTCTGACCTTCCTCACTCTCACCCATCCCCCAACTGAAGGAGCCTCTTTTTATATCATCAAACGGATTGAGACACTCAATTGAAGGGGTTCCCTGATCAAACCCCTCTGACCCCCAGTATAGATGAAATTGAAAAAAATCAAGTGGATCTGACCAAGTGTATACAGAAGAAATCTGGGTTGAAATAGACACAATCTTAAAGGCATACAGAAACTGATTTTCAAGTTTTCAAAGAGAGATTTTCAAAGATGAAAAAAAATTATGTATAGATAATATTATCCACCATTACCACTTCACCATAGAAATCAAGAATGGAAATAAAACAATGACTTATTCATATGCCAACTGTCACAATTCTACAAAATTTTTATAAGAATGATCTATGTGGGGGCAGAGAGGTGGCTCAGTGGATTGAGAGCCAGGTCAGAGATGGAAGTCCTGGGTTCAGATCTGGCCTCTGTAAAAGGGAATTATTTGTTCTCTCTGAGTTTACACTTGTGAAAGGGAACCCTTTATTCCTTTTGTCTATTTTGAGTTAACACTTTGGTTAATAATAACTTAAATACCCCTACTTAGTACCTCACCAGATTGTGAAGGCAAGACTAACTCTCCTTTGTCTACTTTCGAATTGAATCAACAAAAGCTTGAACACCTTACTTAGCAGGAGGTGGAAGAGCTCTCCACCTTTTCAACTCAATCAGCCAGGAAATGAGAATTCACACCTCAATAAGCCAGGAATCTATGAAGTATTTTGATGAGTATCAGACCTCTCCAGAAGATAAGAAGTGGTTCCCACAAACACTGCCCCCTGGGCAGTGCTGGGCAATTTGGAAGCTGTGATTGGCCTTTGTGAAAAGGGGAAGGGACAAGAAGCCACTATAAAAGGCCCTGAATTTCTGGGGCTAGGGAAGTCAACTTCAAGAAGGAAGTTGGCTTCAAGAAGGAATTGGACTTCAAGAAGGAAGTCAGCTTCAAGAAGGTTGGCTCAAAGAAGAAAGTCGGCATCAGGAATGTTATACAGGGTCGTATGGTGCTTCTGTTAGATGGGCCTGACAAGCTGGCCCAAGATCCCTAGATGGTAAATGGATCTAAGTTGAGTGAGGATAGGGGTGCCTGGGTGGCCACCAAGGTGTGCTGATAACCACCAGGGTTTATGAATGTTCAGCTCAGCTAAGCACTTGACCCCACAAATAGTGTCCAAGCCAAAGTTAACAGGGGAGAAGGTGTATATTGTTCACACAGCTCCTCTGGCTACTTGGCTTAGGGTTAGGTTAGTGTAGTGGTTCCCAAACTTTTTTGGCCTACCGCCCCCTTTCCAGAAAAAATATTACTTAGCGCCCCTGTCACATACTATCACCACCCCCTTACAGTTATTCACCGCCCCCAAATGCACCTGTGGCCATCACTGCTCCCCTGGATCACTGCAGCACCCATGGGAGGGGAGTGGCACCCACTTTGGGAATCATTGGATTAGAGGATAAAGGTTTGTAATAAGGATGGTATTGGTATTAAGATGGATAATGCAGAATGACTGCAATTTAGATAAATTCCTCTTTCCCCTTTGGCTGTAATTATTCATTTGCCCTTGGAAAGATATCAGTCTTCATTTTGAGATATATTTCAAAGGGTTTAATGCAATAATTCAAAGGGGTAGGATTCAGAATAAGGAAAGTGGTGTTGGGGATGGTTATGCTAAAACCTATGGAAGTTAGATTAGGCTAATCAATAAGTAACAGGTTAGCAACGGGCTGGAGAGGCTTCTCTCTATCCCAGACCCTGGTCAGACCTAGCCGTAGTCTAGACCAAGTGAAAGGAAGGGCTTGTGATATTCTTTTTGATAGCAGATGTTGATGTTTATCTCTCAACCTTGTTTCAGTAATAGATCAATGGATATTATGAGACAATCAGGTACAGGTGTTGGATATGCAGGTCAATAGGTCTACCCACCCTTCACCACCCATGAGCCCTTTCTCAAGAATGAGACCCTGAAGCCTTCTGCCCTTGGGCTTTTATAGTGATGGTCTCAACTGTCTTTTGCCCTTGGCTCATGCCATCTGGGTAAATTCTAAGTTCTATAACCAATGATCTGTCATTCAAGCTGGCCTCCATCTTTTCCCCAGAAGTTACCTATTACAGGAGTCACCTTCAGCTCAAGTCATCATCTTGACCTGCCTCTTGGAGGGAACTTGGGTGAATGGATAGCTGGTTTTCCCTTCCTGACTTCTGGAGAGAGTTTAATTCCAGTTGAAGGTAAACAGGCACTGGAGCAATATTTAGTTAGATAAGCTAATGTCTTCTCTACCCTTTTGTATTTCTCTGTTTTTACCCTTTCCACCTCTTTTGTAAATAAAAGCTATTAAAGTCATTTCGACTTTGAGCAATAATACTTTGAATCAGCGACTACCATATTACTTATAGCTTTAATATATTTTAGTCAAACCATTAATTTTTAATCCCTACATTTTTTGGAGCTGTGCGATCCTGGGCAAATCATTTAACCCCCATTGCCTAGTCCTTACCACTCTTCTGTCTTAGAATCAATACTCAGTATTGATTCTAAGACAGATAGTAAGGATTTAAAAAAAAGAATGACCTATACACGTAAATAATATTCTTGATAAAAATCATAAAAGAGAAAATACTTGGGAATCTATCTGCTAAGACATATATAGGAACTATGTGAACACAATTATAAAACATTTCACACAAAAAGAGATCTAAATAATTGGAGTTCATAAGTAGGCCAAGCCAATACAATAAAAATCACAATACCACCTAAATTAATTTACTTATTCAGTGCCATACCAATCAAACAACCAAAAAATTATTTCACAGATTTAGAAAAAATAATCAAATTTATCTGGAGAAACAAAAACATCAAGTGAATATTGGGGGGGGGGGGGAGATGAGGAAGGGAGCTTACCAGTACCAGATCTTAAACTATGCTACAAAACTGTAATCATCAAAATTTTTTGGTACTGGCTAAGAAATAGTGTGATTGATCAAAATAACAGATTAGGTATACAATATACAGAAGAAAATGGACACAGTAACTTTGTGTTTTACAAAACCAAAAATCCCAGCTAGTGTGACAAGAACTCACTATTTAACGACAACTATAAAACAGTCTGGCAGAAACTATACATAGATCAGTATCTCATACCAAATAGGAAAGTTTAAGAGACATAAAATGAAACATAAAATTTAAGGAACATACAATTTTTAAGTTTTTTCACAAACAAAACCATTGCAACTAAAATTAGAAGAAAGGCAGGAAACTTATGGTGGGGATGGTCTTTGCAGCAAGTTTCCCTCATAAAAATCTCATTTCTTAAAGAAATAGTATACTGAGCCAGATTTATAAGAATAAGAACCATTTCCCAATTGCTAAAAGGTCAAGGGATACATACAAACAAGCAGTTTTGAGAGGAAGAAATAAAAGATATTAATAATTATATGAAAAATGCTCTAAATCACTAATAATTAGGGAAATGCAAAATAAAAACTGAGTTATCACTTCATATCCATGAGATTGGCTAAGATGACAGAAAAAGAAAGTGACAAATACTGGAGAGGAGATTGGGAAATATGTACACTAATGCACTTCCGGAGCTATGAACTTGTCCAACCATTCTGGAAAAAAAAAATTAGTAAGCCCAAAAAACTATTAAACTGTATGTACATATACTTTGACGTAGCACTACTATTAGGTCTACCCCAAAGAAATCAAAGGTAAAGGACCCATGTTTACAAAAGTATTTAAAGCAAATCTTTTTGTGGTGGCAAAGAGCTGGAAACTCAGAAGATACCCATCAGTTGGGGAAAGACTGAACAATTATGGTATATGAATATGACAGAATACTATTATGTTGTTAGAAATGATGTCCAGGATGATTTTTTAAAATCCTGGAATATTTATGTGACCTGGTGAAAAGTGAAATGAGTAGAACCAGGAAGACAATTTACACAGTTAACAGCAATATTGTAAAAATAATCAACTGTGAAATGTGATGGCTGATTAATATAGAGACTTACTAAAATTCCAAAGGACACAATGAAAAATGCTATCTGCTTCCAGATATAGAAATGATGGACTCAAAATGAAGACTGAAGTATATCTTGTCCTCCCTCCCACCCTTCCTGCCTCTCTCTCTCCCTCCCTCTCTTCCTTCTTTTCTTCTTTCCTTCCTTCTTTCCTTTCTCTATCCATTTTTCTTTCTTTTTCTCTCTTGTTCTTTCTTTTCTTTTCCCCCTCTGGAATATGGTTAGTGTGGAAATTTATTTTGCCTTCTCAGTGCATAGGTGGAGAGGATTCAGGAGGGAGAGACTCCAGAACTGAAAGTAAAATAGTTAAAATTTTAAAATAAGAAAAGAAAATGAGAAGACTTTTGTAAATAGTTTTCTGCAGCAGACCGCATCTCCATAGTAAAAGAGTTGACTGAGAAGAGTGGAGAATTAAAGGTCTATAATTAAATAAAGAAGCATTAATTTCAATAGAATAAAATGTAGGAGCAAGATATCTCCTAAACATACACTAAGATCTTACCAGATCCCTTGATAGAAACATCTGCAGAAATAACTGTTCAGATCTATGGAGAAGGTAAGAATTTATGACCAAACAAGTGATAGAGAATTTTACAAGATGCAAAATGAATAATTTTTATTATACCAAATTTAAAAGGTTTTGTACAAACAAAACCAATGCAAACAGAAATTAGAAGGGAAATAAACTGGGGGGAAAGTTTTTTTTATTTATTTATTTTTAAACCCTTGTACTTCGGTGTATTGTCTCATAGGTGGAAGATTGGTAAGGGTGGGCAATGGGGGTCAAGTGACTTGCCCAGGGTCACACAGCTGGGAAGTGTCTGAGGCCAGATTTGAACCTAGGACCTCCCGTCTCTAGGCCTGACTCTCACTCCACTGAGCTACCCAGCTGCCCCCGGGGGGGAAAGTTTTATAACACATTTCTCTGATAAAAGTTTCATTTCTAACAACTGCTTGATCACATGGGTTGATGGGGATATGATTGGGGATATTGATTCTAAATGATCACCCTAGCGTGAATATCAATAATATGGAAAGAGTTTTTGATCAATGACACATGTAAAAACCAGTGGAATTGCACATTGGCTACAGGAGGGGGTGGGGGAAGAGGAGGGAAAGAACATGAATTTTGTAACCATGTAAAAATATTCCAATTAATTAATTAATTAATTTTGCCAAATTTAAAAATCAGTCTCACTTCTCAAATATATAAATAATTAAGTCAAATTTATAAGACTCTGGGTCATTCCCCAAATGATAAATGGTCAAAGTATATAGGCAGTTTTCAGATGAAGAAAAACTATCCAAGCTATCAATAATCACAATCATGTTCTAACATAATCATATTCTAAATCTTTATTGATTAGAGAAATTCAAATTAAAACAACTCTGAGGTACCACCTTAAACCTATCAGATGGGTCAATAGGATAGTAAAGGAAAGCAATAAATTTTGGAGGGAATACGGTAAAATTGAGACTCTAATGCATTGCTGGTGGTGTTGTGAACTGATCTAATCATTCTGGAGGACAATTTGGAATTAAGCCCAAAGGGCTAAAAAGGATGCCCTTTTGATCCTATAATACCACTGTTAGGTCTGTATTGAAGATATTTTTTAAAATAGGAAAGTACCTTATTTATACAAAAATATTTCTAGCTGCTCTTTTTGTGGTGGTAGAGAATTGGAAACTAAAGGGATGTCTCTCATTTGGAGAATGGCTGAACAAATTGTGGTATATGATGGTGATGGAATATTATTTTGCTATAAGGAATGATGAACAGGATGATTTCAGAAAGAGCAGGAAAGACTTATGTGAACTGATACAGATTGATATAAGCAGAACCAGGAGATATTATACACAGTAACTGAAATATTGTGGAATGATCAAATTTGATGGACTTTGCTAGTAATACAATGATCTAGGACAATTCTGAGGGACTTATGAAAAAGAATGCTACCCACCTCTAGCGAAAGAACTGCTGGAGTAGGAATGCAGATGGAAATACATGATTTATCACTTGTTTGTTTGGGTATATGTTTTGAGGTTTTGGTTTTATGTGATTATTCGCTTACAAAAATGAATAATATGGAAATATGTTTTGTGTGATAATAGGTGTATAACATAGATTGAATTGCTTGTCAGCTCTGGGAGAGGGGAGGGAAGAAGGTAAGGAGACAATTAGGATCATATAACTTCAGAAAACTTAAGTGGAAACTTGTTATTAAAAATAAAAAATAACAATTGGGAAAAACTGTTCAATGATCCTTACTATCATTATCAAATTAGACACTTAAATGACTGAACAACAGCAACAACAATAAAATGCCTATGAAGGTGGCATAAAAGAGACACACAAACCAAAAGGGATCACAAGTGTCATGAAGGACATCTTCCATAAATTCTGAATGAAATTCAGAAATTCTTCCACAGTATAGGTGCAGCATGGTATAAAGGAAAGAATATTTAATTTGAAATCAGAGGGATTTGGTTTGAATTATAGCTTTTCCATTTATTAAATTGATTGCCAATAAGATGAGTTCTAAGGAGGAGGTATGGACAGGGGAAACTGGCACATGTCAAGAAACAGAGTGAGTAAAAGCTTCCATAGTGGGATCAAACCTCTAAGTGGTCTCATTTTCAACCTAGACAAAATAGGGAAGTCCTATCTCAAAACAAAAAACAAGCAAAATATTTATTAGTCATCTATTTGTTGATGACACTGTAAGTCAGTGACTCTCAAGATTGGACAGGACAGATGCCACCTAGTCCAACCAGCAATGAATGTAAACACCCTCCACATCATTCCCACAAGAGCAAGTGGTCAACCAATTATGAAATCCACAAAGACACATAAGTTTGCTAGGATTTCCAGTCTTTGGTATCTTGCAATCTCGAGATAATCATGAGAATGACATAAGTCATATCAGGACATATCAACAAATCAACAAAAGCAGATTCACAAAATTAGAAGAAACTTTTGGATCCACTTCTAACTCATTAAGTAGATAAAAAAAAAGCATTAATCTTCCCCTGTCTTCATTTAAGCATATTGTGCCTATTATAGTTTACAATATAGTAGTCAGGAGCCTACAGGTTTGGTTTGAACCAGACCACTAATTTTGGCATTCAGAGCCCTACACAATCTAGTTCCAAGCTACCTTTGTAGACTGAATTCCTAGTACTCCAGCACATGCACTCTCTGCTTCAGCCAAATTGGCTTCTCAGAGGTTCTCTGTTGTGATCTTGTACCTCTCGTCTCATTGCCTTTGTGCAGGTTATGATAGTCTCCCAGGCCTTGAACACTCCTCTTTCTCCTCTTTGCTTCTTGAAATGTTTACATCATCTGAAGTACTTCCTCTTAAATAAGTCCTTTTTCAATACTCTCCAATGACTAGTGCTTCTTTCCTCCTCCAAGTTACTTAGTATTTATTTGTGTATCATGGTTTATGCATCCCCACTGTCTTAGGGCCAAGCTTGTTATATATTTCACCTCCCTTTCTAATCCCACACCTAGCTGTCCAGGACCCTGAAGGGAAAAAGAGAGTCTCTATTCTCTTACCATTGGCTTGAACTCCTACCAGTTTTGTTTCCCACTTTATAGGGCTCGTTAATTAATACCCCAGTTTCATTTAACTTTAGATTAACTTCCCTTTTTTAAAAAAACATTTACCTTCGGTCTTAGAATCAATAACTGGTATAGGTTCCAAGGCAGAAGAGGAATAAGGGCTAGGCAATTGGAGTTAAATGACTTGCTCAGAGTCACACAGCTAGGAAGTATCTGTGGTAAAATTTGAACCCAAGACCTTCCATCTCCCAGCCTTGCTCTCTATCCACTGGGCCACCTAGCTGGCCCCAGATTAACTATAACAAAAGATTAGTGAAATACTATCTATGGCAAAGAACTAAAGATAAGTATCACACACAGAGAGCCAAAGGGACACATATATATATATATAGATAGATATAGATATAGATATAGATAGATAGATAGATAGATAGACATATATACATATTAAGCCCTTACCTTCTTTCTTAGAATCAATATTAAGTATTGGTTCCAAGGCAGAAGAGTGGTAAAGGATAGGCAATGGGGGTTAAGTGACTTGCCCAGGGTACATGGAATCTCTCCATCAACCAGGTTATAGGAATTCCAAAAAAGAACAGAAATAAAGCAAGTCATGGAGGAATTATGTGACAGAAAGAGGTGATGGACTGGTCTTGTGGCAAAAACAAAGAATAAGAGGTAGACAGCCAGGGTCTCCATTGGTACCTTTGTAATGTCAGGGGAAAAAAACAAAGGAGCCAACTTTTGGGAGAACAAATCTCAAAGGCATGGGTGGGTTAAGATCTGCCTTAATTCTCCGGTCAGCAAGATGGCAAATCCTTCTAAGGATCTCCTATGCCTAGCACAGTATCTACCAGAAAGTAATAATAAATGCTTGTGATAATAATTAATAAGTTCTTATTGATTTAAGCATTTTTGTTGCCAACACATATATATATTTATATATCTATCATGATTTAGCTTAAAATATGGCTCTTCCTATATGAAAAATAAATCAAACATTAAATCCTCTCACAGCAAAATGGAAGCTTGTCTTTGTAACCCACGTGAAGTTCAAAGGGAAACAAAAAGGAACAGAATAAACTCTTTCCATGCTCAGGCTTTTGCTTCTTCATCCCAGGTCCCCCAACCTTCTAGCACAGTCATCCTTTTATTAGTTAGAATTCTAAGGCTCCCCAGTCCCAGACCTTTAACTAATGATCATAGGACTTTGCAGAAATGTGCTCTGGCCCCTGTGTACCTACTCAAAGCCAAATATCAGCCTCTCCATACGCAGGGAGAACAGCTTTACCCCTCTCTCTGGTCTGTCTGTATTGTTTATGCTATTTATAGCTCCGCTATCAAGGCATCCAGGCACTTCATGGTGTGGCTCAGACGCAGAGATGGAGAGATTTTGAAAATGGTTCTTTGTGAAAACACCCACACCTTTGGGGTGTTTTTAAAAACATTCACAAATAAGAACAAAAAAAGACAGGAACCTGGCAACAAGCAGGAGAAGTGATGGAAAACAGATCCCCTCTGGGGATCCCTGCCACAGATCTTCATCCATTTCTCAGCTATCCCCTCTGGAAATCACCTGTCCCAGCTCCCTTTTTCCCCTTTTCTTTGCTTCTCATCTCTCTTATGCAGAGTGAGTGTGTGTGTGTGTGTTAAATATGGCTTAAGACAGATAATTGTGGAGAATACAAAGAAATCTAGAAAGATCTTTATGAAAGAATGGAAAACAAAACCAAAAAAGAGAACCCGGAGAATGGAGAGCACCCTTACTTGGACCATATAAGAAGAAAAATGAATGATAATGTGGAAAGGGATACCAAGGTCCCCTCTTTAAACATTGAAATTAATTTTTTAAACCCTTACCTTCTGTCTTGGAATTAATACTGTGTATTGGTTCCAAGGCAAAAAAGTGGTAAGGGCTAGGCAATGGGAGTTAAGTGACTTGCCCAGGGTCACACCGCTGAGAAGTGTCTGAGGCCAGATTTGAACCTGGGACCTCCCATCTCTAGACCTGGCTTTCAATCCACTGAACTACCCAGCTGCCCCCCATTGAAATTAATTTAAATGTAAATATCATAGTTGCTATCTAATGGTGTTTATCATGACTCATCATTTAAATTATGAAAAATAAATCAATTGTTCTTTTCTATTCCTCCTCCTCTTTTTTTTAGGTTTGATCTATATTAAGGAGTGACTCAGTTGTTAATTCCAGTTGAAGGAATACTTTTGAACCATTCATTCCTCTTTTCTGCCCAGAAACAATCCACTTCATTCAGTACCTTTTATATTCTTTAAGGGATCTTTCATAATGGTAAGGTACATAGTGGAATTGCTTGTCAGCTCCAGGAGGGGGGAGGGAAGAGAGAAAGGAGAGAACATGAATCATGTAACCATGGAAAAATATTTTAAAATTTAAAAAATAATAATAATGGGGGCAGCTGGGTAGCTCAGTGGATTGAGAGTCAGGCCTAGAGACAGGAGGTCCTAGGTTCAAACCCAGCCTCAGCCACTTCCCAGCTATGTGACCCTGGGCAGGTCACTTGACCCCCATTGCCCACCCTTACCAATCTTCCACCTATGAGACAATACACCGAAAGTACAAGGGTTTAAAAAAAATTGCAAAAAAAAATAATAATAATAATGCTAAGGTACAGAGGCAGGTAGATGGCTCAGTGGATAGAGAACCAGACTGGAGACAAGAGGTCCACTCTTCTGTCTTGAAATCAATACTTAGAATTGATTCAAAGATAGAAGGTAAGGGCTTAAAAATAGTGCTAAGATAAGAACTCTTTGGTTCTATAGGAGTAAAATAAAGTCTATGCCTCAGAAATGAATTCTTTGTCCAGCATAGACCTATGCTTTATGGAGCCATGACACTCCAACAGAACAATTTCTACAGTTTTGGACAACTGTGATAATACTTTAAGCTCATGTTGTGTCATATTCCTACTGCTTGTAAGGCCATGACCCAGTAAGCTATATGCAATAGCTCACAATAATTTATGGGAAAGTGACGAATTTTTTTAAATAACAATGAACATTAAAATTTGTAGCCTCCACTTATAAAGTATGAATTTGTTGTCCAAGGTTGTACAGAGGATAGAGCACTGGGCTTTGAGTCAAGAAGACTCATCTTCCTGAATTCAAATTGGCCTCAGACACCTACTAGCTGAGTGATCCTGGTGTGTGAATTTAATATAAATTGTACCTCTTATTCTTTTTGAAAACCCATTCTAGTCAGTCTCAGCCCCACTCTTTGGCTGAGCAAGCATGCTATAGGAAAGACTCCAATGACCTCGTGACTCTCTGGCGTCCAATTTACCACTAGTTTCTCATCTGTAAAATGAGCTGGAGAAGGAAATGGCAAACCCCTCCAGTATTTTTGCCAAGAAAATCCCATTTAGGATCACAAAGAGTCAATCAAACACAAATGAAATGACTCAACAACAACAGGACATTCTTAAACCTCTCCATATTTGTATATGGAGTCTCTCCACCAAGACTGCAAATTCAGAGGACAGGGACTATATTTTTCATTTCTTCCACAAGGCTTTATATAATGGATTCTTGTGACAATATCTCCCTTCCACAAATCTCCTAAGCTTTGAAGTCATCTAATACCTTCTCCCTCTCTCCCTATATCTAATCACCAAATCTTGTTGATACATTTACTTTTTTGTGTGTTTGTCCTTTACTCTCCATTCCCACTATTACTAAGTCTAACTAGGCTAAGCCTTCATCATCTCCTACTTAGACAATGGAAATAACCATCCAGTGGATCTCTAGACCTCCATCTCTCCTGTATCTAATCTACCCTATACCACCCATCAAGGATGAATCTTCCTAAGATGCTGCTTTCTTCAATGTTTCTCAAAACTTCAGTGACTCTCCATTATTTATGGAATAAAGTACAATCTTTGTCTTCAACCTGAATTTGGAGTCAGGATCCAATGACATTCAAGAATTTTCAGATTGACCCCATAGTATCTTGCTAACATTATCTTTTACCACTCTTTTACTTGACTTAGATGTTCAGGCAGAATTAGTTTTCTCACCTTCTCTGAATATATCTGTGATTTCCTAATTCTGTGACTTTGTACAAATTGTCTCTCAATCCCTTTCATGCCATTTTCCCTCCTCTGCCTATCCAAATCTTACCTATCCTTTAAAGTCCATCTAAAATCCTACCTTTCCTCTGTAGTCTTTTTGTAACATCCCAATGAGAAGAGATCTTTCCTCCACTGATTTCCTAGACCAGTGCTGGAGAACCTATGGCACGGGTGCCAAAGAAGGCATATAGAGCACTCTCTGTGGGCACGTGGCTGCCCTCCTTCCCTTCCCTCCCAGAATTTGTTGCTGGAAAGGAAGAGGGGATCAGACGGAGTTACTCCCCTCTCCCTCTACATCATGCCTGATGGCATTTTTTCCATTCCCCCCCCACCCCCTGCCTAGCAGCCCATTGGGAGAGCACAGGGAGTAAGGTGGGTGGCTCACAGGGGGCAGAGCTGAAGGGGAGCAGAGTCCTTCCCCTCTCTACACTCCCTGAGGACATTCTTCACTTTACCTGTCCCTCCACCTAGCAACCCAATGGGAGCACTTTCTCCCTCCCCTGCATAATATAAAGGTGGGAGAGGCATTTCTGGCATTGGTTGGAGGGGCAGGCAGGCACTTGGTCTGGTGGTAGTTTGGGGTGGGGCCTGGCACTCTGTTTCTAAAAACTTAATTGAATTGCAGACTTCTGCTTATCCAAGACAGAGAGTGTACTCCTGGATTTTTCGATACACATGCTAAATATTGTGACTTGAACAGAGTAGGAAAATCTTTTGATTAGGTTTTATTCAGTTTTTTAAAATGTATGAATCCCTGCAAAGATACAAATTTGAATTGTATCAGTTATTTGTACCAGAATTTGAATGAGTATAACAATACTTTTATAGCATGTTTGGATAAGAAGCAGAAGAGAGACAGAATGAGGACACTGGGTATATGAGGACAGTAGAATGAACTGAGGGGAAGAAAATAGGTAGAAAGGAGAAATCAAAAAGGCTACAAACAAACTTCCTCCATTTAATAGGTCTTCTAAAAGCCTTTTGTTATTGTTCAATTGTTTCTGTTGTAACCCAGTTCTTTGTGACCCCATTTGGGTTATTTTTGGCAAAGATAATAGTTTGCCATTTCTTTCTCCAACTCATTTTTCAAATGAGGAAAGTGAACCCAAGGTCACACAACTAATAAGTGTCTGAGGCCATATTTGAACTCAGGTCTTCCTAACTCAGAGTTCTATCCATTGTGCTTCACAATTGTCCCAGATTAGCTCCCCTAGGGCTAGCTTTGATTAGTAAACCAACAGTACCTTTTATATTTGTAGGGAAGAAATGTTTGATATGCAATGGATACAATATTGGTTTAGGGAATTTATATGGCACAATGGAAAGAATGAGGAATTGGAAGAAGTGGGTTCAAATTCTGCCTCTGACACTGTGTGACTTTGCCTCATAATATGTCTGAGCATGTGTGAAATTAGGAGGCTTGAATTAGTTGGTATTAGGGTCCAACATCCTATTAGTTCAGAACAGAGGTTCAGATGAAATAAGACACTCATAAATCATGGAACCATTAAGAAAAGGAGGTTTGCTTTACCCTAACACTGTAAGGATATGAAATAAAGATACTTTCCTGGAAGAGCTCTGGATCTCCTTTAGTGAGACTAGACGGTCCTGACTGGTGACACCACACTATTTCTAGATGGCTCCAGACCCAACCATGCTCATTGACAATCACCAGGCACTTCCAGTCTGTTCATTTTCCAACCTAAAAACAATGCTGCTCCATCCATTTCCCTTAGGGCTGTTTACACTATAGTATATTAATTTATCTTTGTCT
This sequence comes from Gracilinanus agilis, assembly GCF_016433145.1. Lineage (NCBI taxonomy): Eukaryota > Metazoa > Chordata > Mammalia > Didelphimorphia > Didelphidae > Gracilinanus > Gracilinanus agilis. Next base: position 140,777,750 of record NC_058132.1, read on the forward strand.
TTTCCTTTGTCAGTGATTGTTTACCTTTTTCAGGACTAGTCTTATCCTCTTCCTAACTTCTCATACCCCATACATATCATTCTGGCAAAATTCCAGATTATATTATTAAAGGACTGATTTAGGAATATAACCCATTTCGTGCTCAGAGAATAATTCAACTTTCCCTTTGCTCACAATGCACACATTCTCCTTTGGGAGTCATTTCTTCTTTGCACATTCTTAAATGAATTGCCTAATTATGTTTTGGCCCATGCCCATAACAATGGGCATTGCATTTGGAGTAAATCCACAGGGGAAAAAATGGAGCTTAAGGATCACTCATTCTGGAAAAAGAAAGGCAACTCTAAGAATGCTGTCTAGTTTCAATGACATTCACTTAATCATTATCCCAAGTGTCTTCTGCACCCCAGAAGGTATTTCCAGCACAAAATACCTTTATGACTCACTGAAAGCAGAACATTGTACTTAACCTTGCTAATATGGGAAATGATTTCCTTAAAATCCCCTATTTAATTTGTCAGATGTTTCTTCATTAATACCCTAGCAGGCAGCCTAGACTTTCAGCCATAAATGCTTCTAGCTGCTCTATTTTTCCTGATTTCATCTCAGTACAGAGTAAAATGTCACCTTGGCCTCAAAGGTTAATTGCACAGCCTATCCAGAGCCATTGGACTTCTCTCTTTTACTAAACAAAGCCTAGGTCTCTCTTGACTGGAAAAGACCAATTGTGGGCAAGCACAAAAATATAGAGGGGCTTGGGGTCAACAAGGATAACAACAAAGAAATCAATGGGGACATAAACAAGAAACAAAGACTCTGACTTAGCATGATTTCCTATCTTTTCTGAGGAGGCATTTACAACAGAGCTATATTACTTAAGATTCAGGGCTGCTCATTCACCTTTGGCATCTACCATTCACTCAACTCTTACCTGGCTCCAATAGCAAGCACAGTGACCATGCCTCAGGAAAGCAATCTTGGCAGATGGAATAAACCAGGCTGAGGGTAACTGACAGGTCCCAAATCCACCAGAGAGTTAGGGGAATGTCTGTGACAAGCATGAATGATTTCCTCCAGCCGATCGTGCAGGTGGGAACAATTTGTTCCAACAGCCATGAATGTAGCAGAAGAAGGCACTGTGTGGTGCTTAGAGCTTGCTCAGACATCAAAGAAGTCAAGGTCATTCCCTGCATCTTGGGCTTCTGTCTATTATTCTGACTTTTGTCTTGGCACTAGATTTCCATGACCCTGGAAGAGAGAGGGAAACTGTCTCATTTAAATTCAATTCATGCTCAAGTCAAGATATTATTCCGTTCTACACTGGTCCTCTTCAAAAAATGAAGGACAAACAACAACCATTTAAGATAAAAATAATACCTGGAGACTAAATGTTTCTCTTAGCTGGGCAATAAAGAAGAAAATTAACCCTGTTTTCAATCTGATTCAACTTCATATTTATTTTATTCTCAATAAAAACAATAACATGCATTTATAGAATATTTTACAGTTCATAACATATTTATAAAATTTCTAAGTAATTGTAAATTTATAATTACAAGGTGAATGACTTTAAGTAGTATTATTTCTACTTTACAGTTAAAGAAACTGAGGCTCAATTAGGTGACTTGTTCAAGGTCAGAAAGCTAGTGAGAGACAGAGACTTGGATCTGAATCTTCTGTCTGTAACCCTAATAACCATTCTGCCATGGCTCCCCTCAATTCCATTCTTCAAGAAGCAGAGAAAATGACAATGAGAAACGTTTCCCTGGACATAATTCTCACCCACAAGTAGTAACTAATTGCTTCAACAAAAATTATGGGAACGTCCAAGAAAATGATAGCATTTGTGATAGATGTTCATAATTTTCCTCTTCCAAAACACACACCCAGGATTTGGGGGAAATGAATCTCAAATGTTTCATGAAAAGAATGATATATTCCGATGACCCATAAAAGTACAGGTTGTCAGCCCAAGATGGGGGTGGTAAGCTCTCTGGCAGTCACTCAGTATCTATTAAGTGCTTACCACGTGCCAGATATTGTGCTAAGAACTGGAGATGCAATGAAAGGCAAAAACAGTTTCTGGTCTCAAGAAATCTGTATTCTAGTGAGGGAGACAATGTGAAAATACAAAAGTACATACAAGATAAATATTGAGTGAATGTATGGCAGCAGTAGAGAGGAAAGCCCTGACACGTGGAGGGTGCAACGGGGAAATGAAAGATTTCTAATGAAAGGGATTTAAACTGTCTTGAAGGAAGCCAAGGGTTCTAAGTGGTGGAGGTGAGGAGAACCTTCTAAGAATGGGAACATATCCAGAGTAAAGACAAACAGAGGAGGAGGAGGGGGAGCATAGAATCAGCAAGTAGACTAGTAAAGCTAGCGATTATGCAGGACAAGGGAAATAAAGTATAATTTTAGATTAGACTAGAATGATTGAAAGGGGGTCATTTTGTAAATGCCTTTGAATGCCAAATGATTTCCTGTTTGCTCCAATGTGTAATAAGGAGCCAGTGGAATTTAGTGAGTAAAGATATGCCATGACCAAACCCATGCTTTATAAAAATCACATTGCCTATGAAATGGAAGACAATTCAGAACAGGGAAAGACTTGAGGCAAGGGGCAGTTAAGGTCCAGGAGGGATGTGATAAGGGCCTAAATTAATTAGGGTAGTGACTGCATGAGTGGAGAGAAGAGGAACTCTATAAGAGATGTTGTACAGGTAGAAATGACCAGGTTTGACAAGCTCTCAAAGATGATTCCAAAGAAGAACTAAAAGGGAAGAGTTAGCCAGAAACCTGTATGTGTGCACAGTGAAATCATAAAACATACAATCCTGGGTTTTTTAGTAATGGGAATAAGATCAAATAATGAAGGACTCATACAAAAGAATGTCACATTATTGTAAGAATAGTGCCCAGATCACTAAGGCACAGAATAAACTGAGTGGTGATGAATGATAAGAATAATTGATAAAGGTGGTATTTTTTTTTCAGTTTTTGGTGTACTTTCTTTTTCTCTGCCATGGTGAATTTATTTTTACAAAGAAAGGAAAATGGAGATGGTTAGCAGAGCTTGAAACCTAAGCAAAATGAAGAAAAATTATTTAGAGTATCAAAATCTTGTTACTCTAAATGAAATAAAATCATTTCACTTAGATAAACTGAATACCGAAACAATAACAAAAAAACAACAACCCAGAAGATATGATTGCTGTCAGTGATCTTTGAGCACAGAAGCACAGCAGCAAATGCAAAGAAAATAAGCAGAATCAACTAACAATATGAAGAAAAGGAACAGAAAGGAAAAACTGAACACTAATTGAGAAAACCAACCTTGGCCTCATAGAAGAATGAGAGAAAGCATCTTCTTTTACAGAGGTGAAAGACTTTGGGTATGGAATATTGTGTAAACTGGTAGCCTCCTTTGGTGTTCTGGTTGATTTGCTAAACTGCTTTTTCTTCTTTCTTTTTTTAATTTGTTAAAAAAGGATAACTCATTGGGTAGGAGAGAGGGAGGAATATATTTGAAAATAAAGGTACTGCGAAAACAAAAGATAACAAAATAAATTTAAGCTTTTAAAAAGAAAAAAGAAACCATGGAGACTAGAAGAATTACTATATGACTAGATGACACACTCTCTGAATTTGCAAATAAAACAAAGCACAGCTACAAAGGTGATATTTATAAAGCATAATTCTGACCATGTCACTCCTACAGGCATTCTATAGGCTCCCTATTGCCTCTAGATGAAATACATTTTTGTCATCTAAAACCATTCATAACCTGGCTCCAATGATTTTTCCTAAATTTATCATATATCCTCTTCTCTCATTTTTTAGAGGAAACAAATTGACTTCTTTACTGATTTTCACTTTTAGACACTTATTAGCTATGTGACCCTGGCCAAGTCACTCAACCCTGTTTGCCTCAGTTTCTCCAGTTGTAAAATGAGCAGGAGAAGGAAATAGCTTCAGTATCTCTGTCAAGAAAACACTAAATTGTGTCAAGAAGAGTCAGACATGATGGTAGTTCTAACTAGATGGCTACTTAGGTGCCTTCAAGTTTTAAAATTCTGTGATTTTGTGACTCAACAAGTACAAATGTGCTCATTTGTTTTAAAGAAAGAGAAAAAGACAATGAATTTGATGAATTCTTTCTTTAAAGGAAATTTTATTTTCCCAATTACATGTAATATCAATTTTCAACATAAGTTTTCTGATATTACTATATGTTCCAAATGATCTCCCTCCTTTCCTTCCCTCTCCCCTCTCGAAGAAGGTAAGCAAATTAATCTGGGTTATACACATATTATACAAAACATATTTCTATGTTGATCATTGTTGTAAGAGAATTCTTATATAAAATCAAAACTCCCAAATAAAAATGAACAAACTCATGTGAAAAATAGTATGCTTTGATCTGCATTCTGACTCCAACAGTTCTTTCTCTGAAAATGGATAGGATTCTTTGTTATAAGTCCTTCACAATTGTCATGGAACATTATATTTCTGAGAGTAGTTTAGTCTTTTACATTTGATCATCGTGCAATATTCACGTTACTGTGTACAATGTTCTTCTTCTTTTCTGCTTATTTCATTTTGCATCAGTTCATGTAAATCTTTCCAGCTCTTTCTGAAATCATCCTGCTCAGTGTTTCCTATAGAACAATAGTATTCTATCACCATGATATACCACAATTTGTTCAACTAATCCCCAATTTATAGACATGTCCTCAAAGAATTTGATGAATTCTTGACAAATTTTCAGAAGAGATTATTGAAAAGATAATCTGACGGCATAAGCCATGGCTCAAAAATGAAGTTCTGGATTTATATAAATTGGGTTCAATACTGGAAGAACAGAGGCTGTCTTTTGCCTCTTTTTTTAACTCCAGCACTTAACCTAATTCCTGGAACATGGTAGGTGCTTAGTAAATTTTTTTTTATTAATTAATTGTTTGAATTATTTCTGCTTTGCAGGGCAGAACTAGGAACAAGGGGCAGAAGTTGCAGAGAAGTAGATTTAGGTTTGGTATCAGTAAAAAATACTTCCTTACAGAACCATCCAGAAAGACAGCCTGCCTCGAGGTAGTTTTCAAATGGAGGAATAGACTGTCAAGGATGTTATAGAGATGTGGCCTCTGAAGTTCCCTTCCCCCTCTAAGAATCTATGATTCTTTAAATTGCCTTTCTTTGTTAACTCTTCTCAAGCCTCATAAACGCCACAGAATCACAGAACTAGAGCTCAGTCTTTATCTAACTCACCCAGGATCAGAGAAAAGCAGCTCTTCCCCCTAAGGTCACACTGAAAGATCACCTGAATCATCCTGTAGTCTTCCTCTGCCCTTAGGAGTGTGAATTCTGTACTGCAATAAAATCATTGTGCTTGAGTTTAAGATAAACAAATGTGTCAGAATAAGCGAATCCTAATACATGTACAACATGGAATCCTCATTTTGGCAGCAAGCTGGGCTTCAGTGGAATGGAACCAGTTCTTGCCTGGGTTATCGCCATAACCTTCTCATTGGTCTTCCTGCCTCCAGTCTCTTTCCTCTCCAACCTATCGTCCATTTAGCTTTGAAAATAAGATGGCTAAAGCACGAGTTCAATCATGTCACTTCCCGGTTTAAGATTCTTCAGTGATTCCATTACTGCCTCTAGAATAAAATATAATCTCCCCCTTTGGGCACTGAAAACCCCTTCACACTCTATCTCCAGGCTATCCTGCCAAACTGACTTCATTTTACTCCTCTGTGTCCTTTACAATATAGCCAAATTGGTTCACTAACATACTCTATAAATAACATTCCAATCTCCCATCTCCAAGCCTTTGTACAAACTGTTTCCCAAGCCTGGAATGCAGTCCCTCCTTACTCCTCCCTCTAAGAATCCATAGGTAGCTTCCTTCAAGATTCAACTAACTCAAGCATCACTTCCTACCTAAAACTTTTTCAGATCTTCCCCCCAAATTTACTCTGCATTTTAAATTTACTTATGTGTGTGTGTGTGTGCTGTATATTCTCTAACATCCCTCCCTCCGACAGAATTTAAATTTCTTGAAAGTAGGCTGTTTAATTTTTGTCTTTGTATCCTTTGCAATTAGCACATTGTCTGGCACATTGGTATTTAATCATGTTTGATGCTTGAATAAATGAATTGAATGAAGTGATTTGGAAACGAGGAAGCCCTGGAATTTCTGACTCTGCGTTTAAATGTGGAAGGAACAGAATGGCTATGGCTATTGGGGATGAGGCAACTAGATGCTTCAGTGGATAGACAGAGTGCTGGACCTGGAGTCAGGGAGATCTGAGTTCAAATGTGGCCACAGACACTTCCTAGCTTTTTGGTCCTGAACAAGTCTCTGATTGCTTGATAAAAGGATCCACTGGAGAAAGAAATGGCAAAGCACTCCAGTATCCTTGCAAGGAAATGCCATTCATAACTAAGGTTCATGGAGTCACAAAGAGTCAGACATAACTGAACGACTGAACAACAACAACAACATTGGGAATGAGGATTTAGAGGATGGTGCAACTGGAGTGTGCTCCCGAGAGCAACAAAAGTAATTCATTCAATTTTGTTGAAAATCAATAAGCTTTCCCAGAAAGAAAATGGCATTGAGCCAGGATAAAAGGTAACTAGAACCCCCTCCCCTCTACTTTAATTTGCCCTCCCCCAAGGATGCCTTATAGACTCTAGCTGCAGCTTCTCAAGCATTAATATGGACCCAGGACTCCACAGCCTCCCCTCCCCCTGACACAGATACTTTTCATGGACTCAGTCCCAGATGCTTTTTGGATGTGAATTGGGAATGCAAACAATCTCAAATTCTATCTCAAAAGGTTTGTTAGGCGCTGTCACCCTCAGAAATTTGAGTTATAAACACCATCTATATTCAATCAGGAAAATATGATAGCTGGAATCTCCTTTTCCATTTCCCCAACAATAACAGACTGAAGACTTCCTGATAGCTTTGAATTTACTCATGATTTAGCAGAAAGAACTCTAGGCCTGGAATCAGAAGGTATGGATTCTACTAGTTGGGTGTCTGTAAGAAAATAATTTAATTTCTCTGAATCTGTTTTCTCATCAGCAAAATGGTCTGAGGCATGACAGTCTATGCTGGGTCTGCCCCCTACCTTAGACCACTGTAAGATTCAATTGAAATGTTGTGTGTGAAGTGTTTTAAATCTCTTAATGTATTACATAAATATGAGATGTTTAAATTAGAGGTTTTTGTTTTTATATTAGTGAGCTTATCTATTTATTATTTAATTTAACAGGCAACTAGGAGATAGCTGTACCTGGAGTCAAGAAGTCCTGAATTCAGATTCAACCACAACTATTTAACCAATTGGTGTGACTCTGGGCAGGTCATTTAACAGCTATCTACCTCAGTTTCCTCATCCGTAAAATGGGGATAATAATAGCACTTACTTCCTAGGGTAGTAGTGAAGATAGAATGAGAAACTTATGAAATGATCTGTAAACTTTAAAACACTATATAAGTACTATATATGATAATATATTCACTATTATTATTATTATAGAATGATAGGTGGCATTGAACCCAGGGTGAATCTGGATTATAGTACTAGCTAATATTTTTGGCTTCAGAGACAAAATTTCTCCCAGGCTCAAATAATAGTAATAATTTATTTGCAGTAGACAGGAAGGTGGGGGAAGCAGGAGGAGAAGGGGAGAGAGACAATCTGAGATAGACAGAAAGAAGAGGCTTTTTCTGGGAAAGGGATTATGAGGGGATAAGTCACAGACCTTGTTCTGTCAACCTACGCCTTTACTAATAAAACAGAACTTACAATAACTTATAATTCCATGTTTAAATAAGCCTAGCAATTTAGAGTGTTTAAAAAATACATTTTTAATACAGGCTAAAGAAAGAGCCTTTTTATTGGAACTTGTGAAGGCCATTTTTAGCTAAGTTTATTCAGGGCCATGATTCATGGGATGTTAGAGTTCGAAAGGTCTAGTCATCCTAACCTACTTGCTATTCCTCCCAAAAGGCACTCCACCTCCCAATTGCCTGTCTTTGTACTGGCTCTCCCCCATGGCTGGAATATTCTCCTTTCTCACTTATTCCAACCTCTTAAAATATCTTCCTTCTATTAAGACTCAACTGAAATGTCACGCACTGCAAGAAGTTCTTCGTGGTCTCTCCCAGCTACTAGAACCTTCCTCTCTTGGGTTAACTCCCATCTACACTAAATTTGTCATATGGGGACCAATTTGTGCGTAAGTACAATTTGTATACTTCACCATTTAAAATGGGCTCTCCTTGAAGAAGAATAGCTATATTTGTTCTTCCTTTGAATCCCTAGTGCTTAGCCCTGTCCCTGATATACAATAAGCACTTAATAAAGGCCACAAAGGTGCTGTGGAGTACTTACTGCTTGGTCAAGACATCAAAGATGCCAAAGTCATCCACTGCATCCTGGTCCATCACCAGTGTCTTGACTTTTGTCCTGCAACTGGACTTCAGTGACTCTGGCAGAAAGAATGAGGCCACCCACTTTGTGCACATCAGCCTCTCTTAAATCCAATTCACCTGCTAGTCAAGCTATCCCTCATACTGTCATGGCCCCTCTTTCAAATGAAAGACAAGTAATAATAAATGCTTGTTGAATGATTGATTGATCGATTGACCTTAAAGAATATCTAGTTCTACTCCCTCATTTTACAGATGTGATATTGGAAATTTGGGGTTCTTTGAACTGATTTTGAGGTCCCTGGTCCAAACTTCCCGTGGACATTTAGGACTCTTTCAAAACTACATTTCCCACAATTCCTCTTGTGTAATACAGGTAGGCAGGAAGCGTGATTACGTAGAGAGAGGTATAAGACTCCGGACGTGATTGGGAGATGCTCGCTTTCCTAGGAAGCAGCCAAGGGAGAAGGTATGGCGGGAAATTGAATTAGATCTTAGCAGGCACATGGTTTTCTTAATTATCAGTATGGATTATAATAAACCCTTAATATTTTAAAATATACCCTTCTATATTAATTTTATTTGTAACACAAATGAGTAAATTGAAGTTTAGAGAAATTATTTCTAGCAATGACATTACCATTCTATCAATTAACCAGACATAATTTGGGGTTCTATATTAATTCTTTCCTTTTCTTTTAGTCTTCACACCTGATGGGTTATCAAAATTAGTCATGGTTTCCTTTGGTCAGTTTCTATGTGTATTTATATAATGCTAGGCATCAAACATCTATGAGAACATGTCAATATAGTATATGGACCAAGAGACAATGGAGGAAAGATTGGAGCACCGAAGGAGCACTAGGGGACATAGAACTGTGCAAGGTTACCCTGAAGCAACATAGATTTAAAATACTAGGTCCATACATGAGGTGCAAGAAGAAGTGCTTTCCTGAGTCTGGGAGATTTCGTGCATATGATATTTAGAGCCATTGGAACTGCATTGCAGAAGAAAACTTCAGAAGAGATACCTGGACCTAAACATTTGCTCTGTGATATAGGGATTCTGAGATCTGGTTCTGTTTTCAGAGTCTTAGTGACTATCATTAGCTAATGGAAGCTGTTCTAGTTGAAAATGTGGCTGAAGTGGGTAAAAATGTGAACACTGATTCAAGCAGATCAGTTTGAGTGAACTGACCCATTCAGCCCTTAAAGATGATTTCCTCTGATGGCCTAAGCTGGAGAGAAGACAGCTGTCATTAGTTGTAACAGTCCTCTGAATTTCTGCCTCGCTTTTTAATGTGAGCAGAAAGTTAGTACAAGAAAGCCCTGGCTCTCTTGGCAGCTGCACCCAGTTGGCATACACCCAAAGTGCTTTCTCTTCCTTCCACCCCTGCAATTTCTCTCCATGCCTTTGCTACTCTAAAAGCTAGTTTCATATAAAATCTATTAGTAGCTATTAACCTTTGTTTGTGTGTTGTTCTATAGGCTATAGAAAAATGGGAACCAACACACCCTAGGAAAACACAGTAGACTCATCCAGTGTCTGCATTGAATGCAGCTTCCAAGTGGGTGAAGCAGCTGCTGAGCAATAGATTTTCTCCAAGGAAACCAGAAGCTATTGACTGTGGCTGCTTTTTAAACCATCCCAAAGTGGTAAGAAGAAGAAATAAAAGCAAAGGGAGAGATTCATCTTCAGAAATAAGCCGTATTCCTCTGGACTAGAGATAATGTCACTGGCAAGTCAAAAGCCTGGACTTCATAAATTCCTTTATATATTCTTTGGGAAGCTAACAGGCTCATTAGATAGCATGTAAGCCTGGAGTCAAGAAGATTCATTTTCCTAAGTTCAAATCTGGCCTCAGCTGCTTCCTGTGTGACCTTCCCAAGTCACTTTACCCTGTCTGCCTCAGTTTCTTTATATATAAAATGAGCAGGTGAAAGAAATGGCAAACCACTCCAGTATCTTTGCCAAGAAAACCTCAAATAGGGTCAGAAAGAGTTGGGCATGACTGAAACAACTGAACAACAATATAATCTTTCTCTGAGAACCTGTAAGTAGGACATTACTAGGTTCCTTTCTTCTTCTCTATTCCCTCTCCTATCCATTGTGACAGGTGAGGCTCTTATATCGCAGCATCCCTTTTACACATGTGCTACATGATATAAATATGTTACATATGAAGGAGGAGGTGTGATTCACCAGGATGAGTCTTGAGTAACCTGGACTGCTTGAGTTTGGCTCTTATTCTAGGGGACATTCTGGAGAAATCCAAACCTCAGAGTAGATTTTCCACCATGTTTTTGATTGTTCTTCTGAACCTAGTTCAGTTTTTATCATTCAAGATACAAAAGAAACTATTACAACCAGAGGACTCCCAAAACAGACCAGCCCTTTTAGGCATTTTTTAGACTTCTTGCATGAACTTAGGTTGGCTGACAGCCCTCCACGATGATGACCCCATCTAAACTCATAATCCTGTATTGATAGATTGGAGAGAATTCAGAGAAGTCTACACCGAATCAGAAAGGAACTGGAAATGTTTACCCTGGAAAAGAAAAGCCTCAGGAAGGAACATGACAGCTGTCTTCAAATATGTGAAGGGCTGTCAGTTAGGAATATCATTAGACTTGTTCTCCTTGACCCCAGAGGGAAGAACTAGAATGAATGGGTGAGTTACCTAGAGGTAAACTTAGATTTGATGTCAAGAAAAACTTGTTAACAATTAGAGTTGTCCAAAACGGCATGGAGTGACCCAGGAAGAGATGGATTCTGCCTCATTGACAGTGTGTAAGAGGAGACTGGATGACTACCTGGGGATCTGTTTTGGGAATTTCTTTTGAGGCATAATTTTAACTGGATGGCCATGGGGGTCCCTTCAGCACTAAGACTCTGTGATTCAATGTGATTCTAATTAAGTCAAGGGTTCCCTAGGGGGTTCCTCAGAATTCTGGAGTATAGACTGAGGCTCTCAGGCACCTTTGAGGGTGTTTTTCAGACCTTCAACTTGACAAGCACATTCTCAAAACTGACCTACTGTTTTTTCTACCCAAAAGATTGGGATTAAATTTTGAATCTTTGAATATGCTGTCAGATTTGTTTGATTCTGCTGAATTTCCACCCAACCTCCCTTTTTTGTTATGAAAGATATTTTGTTGGGCAAGGCAGAGAAGATGATTTATTTAGACAAAGGCAATGTAAAAACAAATTTTGTTGTTCAGTCATTTTTCATTTATGTAAAACTCTTTGTAATCCCATTTGGGATTTTCTTGCCAAATATACTGAAGAGGTTTGGTTTTTTTCCTTCTGCAGCTAATTTTACAGATGAGGAGACTAAAGCAAGCAGGGTTAAATGACTTGCCCAGGGTCACACAGCTAGTAAGTGTCCAAGGTCAGATTTGAACTCAAAGAGAAGAGTTTTCCTGACCTCACTGGAGCTTTTGCACCACCTAACTGCTCCAATTGTTGTAAAAACAAAAGTTATCAATAAAAAAATTTTAAATACAGTATGACTACCATAGCATAAATAAAAGGAATAACAATAACAAAAGCAGTACAATTACAGTGACCAAGCTGATCCTTTTGCAGTAGTGGGGGACCATCATTGTGGAATCCTGAATACAATGTTAGGTTCTTAAATATGTTAATTGGTTTTGTTTAAATTTTTTCTTCTTTACTACAAAGGATGGTTTCCTAGTAGGAAAGAAGAGTATAATGGGAAGTACAGGAAATATAAAAACAAATAAAGCAATAAAACTTATTTTTAAAAAATGTTTTAAACAATCCATTACAATCTTACTTTAAGGAGATATGGGGATATGAGTTTTGAAAGTTAGAGCACTCTGTTTTAATGGAAGCCCTAGAAATCCAGAAACACAAGGAAAGAAAAAAGTAGGTCATGGGCAACTGTTATATAGACTTTATAGCAGGTTTATTGGGAAAAAAAATACTGGCCTCACTGCAGGAGAATGATCTGTCATCATCTCCTAGAGGCTAATTATAAGCTGAAACCAGAGCATTGCCAGTTTTGGAAAGCCCTTAGAGGAAAAAGGTGTGGGGGGGAGACTAACAAAGGATAACTTTCTGTTTAACTTTGGACAAATATTCTTACCTGCTCATGTCCTAGTTTCCTTAGTTATGACTAGGAAAATAGGATAATTTGGTCAATCCTGAGCCATGGTATTATTATGAGAAGTAGTAAACACATAGTAAGGGATGAGAGGTAAGGAAGGGATTTGCGGAGTCAGAATCAAAGGCCTGGAAGATAATAATTCTCAGGGGCAGCTAGGTGGCTCAATGGATTGAGAACCAGACCTAGGAACCGGAGGTCTTGGATTCAAATGTGACCTCAGACACTTTCTAGCTGTGTGACCCTGGGCAAGTCACTTACCTCCAATTGCCTAGCCCCTACCCCTCTTCGGCCTTGGAACCAAAATTTAGAATTGATTTTAAGACAGAAGGTACAGGTTGAAAATAAATAAATGAATAAGTGTGCTTTTTAAAAAGAAAGAACTTGGGGAGCCAAAACTAGATAGCTAATAGCTAGTGACTGGATCAAACTACCCAAACACACATTTTGTAACCTACCAGACAAGTCTCTTCCCACTCCAATCCATCATCTACTCAGTTGCCAAAATGATGTCCCTAAAGTGAAGGTCTACGTTATTGCCCTTACCCAGTAAGCTCCTATGGTCCCCTCTTAATTCTAGGCTCAAACATTATTTCACTGTTTCAGTTTCTATTTTTGTATATATTTTATAATATATATAACTATTAATAGTAATGACCTTGTTTTGTGGAACCCCCAAATTTATCTTTATCCCTTGGGAACTTGTCTTCAGGAAACTCCCAGACTGAGCTTGTCTTAGACTGAACAATGTCCCATTAAGCACCAAAAATAGGAGTGATAGAAATATTCACATCTTAAATACCCTTTTTTGTTTTATTAGCTTCTCTTAGGTCACTCCCTAGTACCCCAGCCACAGTTTACAACCTCTTTCGCAAATATCCATGTAATCAGTCAGTGTGTGTTTCCTTTCCTTCATTACCAAGAATATATATAGAGCCCCAAGTTGTTCAGTTCATTGGAAAAATCCCCTTCAAGGTGCATTTTCCCAGAGACAGTGTTTCCAGAATCCCAGAGCTTGTCTCTGTGTGGTATCTTGTGTGTGACTCTGTGTGGTGGTGGTTAGAGGATTTCTCTCCTTGTCCTGATTAAAGACTTGTTCTTTCTAACTACTTTGGTAGTTCTGTGTTTTTCAAGGTTGATAACAATAAAGACTATTAGTACTTGAAAAACAATCAAAAACTTTAGAGACCAAGGGCCTGGAGAGATGAGGAAAGACAAAAATGGCTCAAAATCTCCCTGCCCTGTCTGAAGATGTAGCTTCCTCCATACTCTGGAGCCACACCAATGCCCCTTCTAATTCTCTGTATATACACTGTTTTGAATTATTCATTGATTAAATAGTTAGAAATTATGAAGGGAAAAAATCCCAAATCACATGAGAACAATGAGATCTTTCTCTTTGGTGGGTGGAAGTAGATAAGACTAGAAACTGACTCCCCAACCCCAGTCCAGGCTCCTTTGAAGAATTCTGATTTGTCTTCTCCCTCCTTTCTTCCCTGCCTCTTTCCCTCTCTCCCTCTCTTTCCCTCTCTCTCCCTCTCTCTCTCCCTCCTCTCTCTCTGTCTCTCTTCTATCCTTCCCTCTCTCTTTCCCTTCTCTCCCTCTCCCTGCTTCTCCCACTCTTTCTCCCTTCTCTCCACCCTCCCTCTTTTCCTCCCTCCCCTCTCTCTCATCTCTTTCCCGTTTTCTCTCTCTCTCTCT
>NC_058132.1:140792372-140804329 GCF_016433145.1 Gracilinanus agilis
GTCTCTCTGTCTCTCTCTCTGTCTCTCTGTCTCTCTCTCTCTCTCTCTCTCTCTCTCTCTCTCTCTCTCTTTCCCACTTCTCTCTGTCTTCTTTCTCTTCCTTCTTCCCCTCCTCTCTCTTTCTCACCGAAGATGATAAAGGTGACTGCCTCCCAATGCCATGCAATTTTAGTTTGAGGTGGGAGAAATAGCATTAAAAAAAACAACTGAGAATGTGTTAACCTTCACAACTAGTTTCTTACAATCAGCTGTCACCCACCACCAGAAAACATCCTCACTTAGTGCTGTGTACTTAACATGTCAAGGATAGCTATTTATTCTATCTGTTCTATAATGTCTCTTCTGTGTAGGTTTGTTTGTGCTTACACTTGCATTTTCTTCTCTTTCAGTACAGGAACAATATCTACCTGTTCCTTTATATCTTTTTCCTCTGTTCCCCATTCCCAGTCTCTATCTACCACAGAGATCTGCATACAACGCAGCCACTGGATGTTGGTCAGTGACTCATTCATTGACTGACTTTAGCCCAAATCACCAGCATTCCACAATCTATTTAGAATGAGATGGGGAGGTCACTCAGATTCCTCCACCGTCCAAGTTCTGCCATCAGATGAGTCCTGACCTTTCGACTGCTAGAATACCCCTGTAATTTCTCTTCCTTGGTGCCGATTCACTGATACAAGATATCTAGTCTTACTTCTTCAGCTGCAAGTTCCATGCTTTCATCACCTCCTCCCCAAACCTCATCCCTATCCTCATCAGATCTATCCCTAACTCATGAGCCATATTCCAACCTGGTTCAAACATGAATTAATCCAGTGGTCTCATATTCTTTTTTGATGATGACCTTGTTAAATAAAACACCCATATTTAACCAACTAAGATGGTAACTCACTCAGGAACTTTAAAACTTGGTATCACCCATGAGGAACTGGAAGTCTAGTGCAGCACCCTTCCTTCTTGGTCAGGATTTTCTACTCCTGATAGAAGAGAGGAGAGAAGGTGAAATCCCTTCCCTTTCCTTCTACTCTGCTGTTTGCTGGTCTGGAAATCCAAAAGAGAAAAAGCACTCTAATGAGATTTTAAAAATGGATGTCTTTCACAGCTCACTTATAGACAACAGAAAAAAGGGATGCTTCTCTGTCTAAGATTCCATCCTTTGAGCCTCAATCTACCAGTCATTGGCAGGTAGTCCCAGGTTCTAAATCTCAACCAGAAAGGTGCTAGGGCAGATTTGCCTCTATGAAAGACTGTTTCCCACAAAATTCCTAACACCCTCTAATCTCAGCAATTTAGCTTGGGGACTCAAGCTGATCAGGGGTTCTCCTGGTTGGTCAATCTTTGCTATAAACATAATGAAAGAAACTTCAATGAAGGTAATTACTTTAAAATGAATTCATATCTTATTCCCAACAGCATATATGTATATTTTTGAAGTAGTACTATATAGAAATACATATACATATGACATTTATTTAATCTGCAGATAATATATTGACTTATTTATGAATTCACAGCTCCCTTCCAAAAACACTGTGGCATTTCAGGGGTACACAGTATAGGAATTGAGAAATATTGTCCTTGTTTGATCCTCTGACTTTTCAAAATCTCTTTTATTCTTGGCAATTTTCTTTACCCCTGTGAGCTTCAAAACCAACTAACTTTAACTGAAACCTATCTTTCCCTTGGTAACAGTTTTCTCCATTAGGGACAAGAGAAAGGGTTTACATACTCCTTACTCCCCATTGCCATTTCTAGAACATTCCTCTTTGTCTATTTTTTGTAGTCTTTCTTCTGTTGAAGTCCATGCACTTGATTGGTATCATTCTTATAAACTTATAAACATTACCTATTGGCTTCCAACTTTCTTAATGATTTTACTACTTCATTTCATGATATTCCTCCCCACTCCATCCCATCTTTGAACTTGAAGACATCCTTACCTATGGAAGTCACCATAATGACACCTGATCACAGTTCATACCAAGACTTGGTTGGGGCTAGTCATATGCCAAAGATTAGACAAAGCTCTGGATTGAGTTGTCTCTGGTAGAGACTGAGGAGTCAGGGTCTGACAGGGAAAAAAAGCTAATTTGAATGAAAAATGCTGGTTAGGATTAGTGGTGAGATATCTGGACAATGTTGAGATCCTGTGAATTTGGTCTAACCACTCAGGAAAACAATTTGAGGCTCTACTCCAATACTTACTTGACTCTGTTTATCCTTTGATCTAGTAATATCACTACTAAATTTCTATCCCTAGAGAGGTCAAAGGCCAAGAGAAATGATCCATATGTACAAAAATATGGAAATGTTTTTTTTACTAAATTTTAGTATATGAATGGAATTATCTAAACAAAAATATGGAAATGATTTTACTAAATTATAGTATATGAATGGAATCGCCTGTTATCTTGCTGTAAGAAATGATGAATGGGAAGGATTCAGAGAAATCTGGAAGGGGGCTTGTATGTACTGACACAGAATAAGTGATAAAAACCAAAAAACAATTTATACAATGACAACAACATTATAAAGAGAAAATAATAATATAGATTTATTAATCCTTATCAAATCAATCCTTCAGAGACTAATAATGAAGCACACTTCCCACCTCTTGACAGAACAGTGATGAATAAAGGTACAAAATTAGACCTACATTTTCAGACACAACATCCAAATTTATTTTAGAAGAGAGTGATTTTGGGGGTGATTTACTGGGGAAATGAGTGTGTAATGATGCAAAAAATAAAAGAGAAAAGAGCATCAGTGAATCATTAAAAATGCACAGAAGAAATAATTAGAGAAATGCAAATCAAAACAACTCTGATGTATCACCTCACACCTAGCAGACTGGCTAAAATGACAGCAGAGGAGAGTAATAAATGTTGGAGGGGATGTGGCAAAATTGGGACATTAATGCATTGCTGGTGGAGTTGTGAATTGATCCAACCATTCTGGATGTCAATTTGAAACTATGCCCAAAGAGCGCTAAAAGACTACCTGCCCTTTGATCCAGTCATACCACTGCTGGGTTTGTACCCCAAAGAGATCATAAGGAAAAAGACTTGTACAAAAATATTTACAGCCACACTCTTCATGGTGGCAAAAAACTGGAAAATGATTGTATGCCCTTCAGTAGGGAATGGCTGAACAAATTGTGGTATCTGTTGGTGATGGAATACTATTGTGCTCAAAGGTATAATAAACTGGAGGAATTCCATGGGAACTGGAAAGACCTCCAGGAATTGATGCTGAGTGAAAGGAGCAGAACCAGGAGAACATTGTACACAGAGACTGATATACTGTGGTACAATCGAATGTAATGGACATCTGTACTAGCAGCAATGCAATGACCCAGGACAATTCTGAGGGATTAATGGAAGAAAACACTACCCACATTCAGAGGAAGACTACAGGAGTGGAAACAGAAGAAAAACAACTGCTTGAACACTTGGGTTGTTGTGGATATGATTTGGAAAGAAAACTCTAAATGACCACCCTAGTGCAATTATCAATAATATGGAAATAGGTCTTGATTGATGACATGAAGAAACCAGTGGAAATGTGCATTGGCTATGGGGGCAAGGGGGTGTTGGGGGGTTGGAAGGGAGAGTAAGAACATGAATCATGTAACCATGGAAAAAAATTTTTCTAAAAAATAAAGTAAAATAATACACAGAAGAAAAGCTATTATATTCAATTTAATTTACATTTTAAAAGAACCCTAAACTATGCATAATTGGGGTTCACGGTATTACATTTGAGCCTCTTTTTCTTTTCTTTATATATTGAAATATTGATGTTTGTTAAGTTCATTGTAAAAAAAAGTGGGGGATCCAATGTACTGAGATAATGGAGAAGGTGTTCATGAAAGTACATATTCATAATCAGAAGCTTCTAAAACTAGGGAGTCAGGATGGAGAGTCCTGAAGAGTTTATGGCTCTGTCTGGCAATACCCGAATGATCACTGCTTCAGCCTCCTTCTTATGGCTGCATGATCTCCTGTCCCTAGCCAACATCTAAACATGGTCATGAGAGGCATCTATACAAGTTTCTTCCCTCAGCTACTTTCCTGGAGTTGTGCATATATATACCTCAGCCACCTCAACAACTTTCTCTCCCCATTTCCCTTACTCTCCCCTGATTCAATTTGCTCCCCACTATCTCCTCTTCAGCCACCATTTCCACTGAAAACCTATTGCCAATTTTTCTCCCCACCCCCTTAGAGTTCAGGCTCCAGAATCAGATTAGTGCTATCATTGCTGTTGATAAGGATGTGCCACTCTTCTCCCCTGTGATTCCCCTTATCACTGCTATAACTTTTAATAAAAATAACATTCCTGACCATCACTGACCTTTATTTGTTATTACCCAGCTAGGTAGGAGGATGGATAGGTGCCTGACCTGGAGTCAAGAAGACTCATCTTCCTGAATTCAAATCTGACCTTAAACACATCATAGCTGTGTGACCCCAGGCAAGTCACTTAACCTTGTTTGCTTCATCTGCAAGATGAGTTGGAGAAGAAAATAGCAAACTATTCCAGTATCTTTGCCAAGAAAACCCAAAATGGGATCACGAAGTGGTCCTCAACTGAACAACAACCACCTTCTACTGAAACAGTTCTTTGAAGCCAGGGACTGTGGTTGCTTTTCTTTTTGCATTCCCTGGCACTTGGCACATAGCAATTATTTAATAAATGTTTTCATATTCATTTTAATTCATTCACAATAAAGGGGTCAGACTGTGGATCTCACTTCCTCTTGGAATTGTACTATCTTCAAACTGAGAAGCCTTGAAGTTCCATTCTTCCCAAATAAACACTTTCCTTTTCATTTCTCCCAAACCTACTCTTGATTCACCCTTATTGCGGCCTCTGCTTCTTTGACCCCTCTCTACTCTCCTAGTCAATCTTTGGCTATACCAGCTTCTATTCCCAACTTTGACTACATGATCAGTTACCTTAATATCTCAGTCACTGTTACTCAGGAATTCCTTACCCCTACTAGTTTGTCCTCACGATCCTGATAATCCCTTAAGAAAGTTACAAAACTGAACTGTTTCCAATTTACTATAAATTCTTCTGGCACAAATTTGGCTAGGTTTTCATTGTTGTTCCAGTCTTTCTGAACTAATCTTGTTGGATTCCTATCTCATTCCCTACAGCAGTTCTTCCAAAGCTTTCTCTGAAGCTCCCAACTCTGACTTTTCTTTCTATATTTATAGCAGACGATTTAGCCTCATTCTTTACTAAGATTAAGGCTGTATCATAAGAGTTTTCTCAACTATTAGCTTCTACTCCTCCAAATTTCTAAATCTCCGATTTTTCCTCCCGTCTCAGTGAAAGAGTGATCCCTACCATCTTGCTAACCCCAATTCAAATGCTACATATAATCTTCTATGTCAAGGGTTCTTATCCTGAGATCCATGGACTCTTGAGGTCTGTGGGTAGATTTCTGGAGGATCCTCAAACTTGGATAGGAAAAAATACCTCTGTATTTTCACTAATCTCTAATTGAAATTACTGTTTCCTTCTATTATTTAAAAACATGTATCTGAGAAGTGGCTCACAGGCTTCATCTGAACATGAGAGTCCATGACACCCAGTGAGATGAAGAACTTCTCCAAAACAGATCAAGCAACTCTATGAACATAATTACAAAACACTTTTCACACTAATTAAATCAGACCTAAATAATTGGAAAAACATTAATTGCTCATGGGTAGTGTAAAGATGGGGCACCAGAGATGTTAAAATATAACCTAAATGGTTTGTGGGTACACACTGGGTTGAAGAGAGACAGGACCAACCAGGATAGGGAGACCAGGGTTCACTGTTTTAACTGACACAGGAATGGCAGTTGGCCCAACGGTCACCCAGCTCACCCTAGGCCAGGGTCTATGGAACCAGCAGGCAAGGTAAAAGTTTATATAGTTTAATTGAGGGTAACTAAATAAAGGATGGGATAGGGGATTCTACACTTGAACCCTAGGGGCAAACCACAGGGGGCAGGGAAGGACTTAACTACACTATTCTAATTGAACTAAGTCAGGCAGGGCCCAAAGGAGCAGTACTGAAGTCACAGGGAAGGCTCCCTCAAACCTGGTTCCAGCAAGGTTTGGTCAGCACAGCTAAAGGGCCTGAGGGTGGCTTTGAGGGTCTCACGGTAATCCAAGGATGATCACAGGATGCCAAGAACCAACTCCACCAGGTGATCCAAGGTACCCAGGTAGGGAGAGTGAGCTTGAGATGCTGTCCACCTGATCCCAAACCACTTCCCCACTTGATGCAGCTCTGCAGGTCTTGTCCACTTACTGAAAGCCTTCACCTCTCAGGATCCCAGGGAATCAGGATGCAGTTTTTCCCTAACTCTGAGATCTCCCAGGGTTAGCAACAGTTATGTCCAACCACTAAAGGAGTCTCTCTCAAAGCACAAGCCCACTTCCTGCTCCTTCATTCCATCTTGGAATCCTCCAGCCCTTCCTGCTAGGTCCAACACCATTACTAAATTAATTGCTAAATAAACCCTCACAACAGTTGCCCAAGCCAATAAAATAATTTTTTTTTAAAAAGGACAATTCTACCTAAATTAATTTACCAATTTAGTGTTAAACCAATCAAACTCTCTAAAAAGTATTTCAGGGCACAGATGGGTGGCTCATTGAATTGAGAGCCAGGCCCAGAGACAGGAGGTCTTAGGTTCAATTCTGGCCTCAGACACTTCCCAGCTGTATGATCCTGGGCAAGTCACTTAACCCCCATTGCCTAGTCCTTACCACTCTTCTGCCTTGGAACCAATACACAGTATTAACTCCAAGATGAAAGGTAAGGGTTTTAAAAAAAATAAAAAGTATTTCATACATCTAGAAAAAACAATAACAAAATTGATCTGGAAGAACAAAAGGTCGAGAATATGTAAAAAATTAATGGAAAAGAAGTATGAAGGAAGGAAGTGCAGTTATACCAGATCTCAAACTGTATTATAAAGTGGTAATCATCCAAATAGTCTGGTACTGGCTATAGAGAGCCAGCCTCTATATGGTTTTGGGGTCCTGAGTGGCATTTAGTGGCATCGGATTGTTAAGATAGGAAAAAGAAAATGAGAACAACCAGGCTAGTGGTTAGCCCATGTTGCTCTAACGCTATGGGATTTGAACTTTATTTTATACTGGTTTCAAACAAAGAACACAAAGAAAGAGTCACAGCTGTGAAGGGGTTATGAATCATACACAATCCATTAAAGTCTGAAAAGTAGAGAGATGGGTACAAGGGCAAGGGCCAAATTCCAACCACCAATTAGTAGGGGTTAATTCTGGGAGCAGAAATATATTTCATAGAGATGTTTACTAATTGCGTTCTGCCTTGATTTACAGATCTGGACCTGGTCAGATAAAGTCTGGCTTCAGTCTTATCTCTATCTTTGTCTCTGTCCAGCCTTGACTATATTTTTTAGAGTTCAGGCTTCTTAATGATCAAGGAGAGAAATTTTTAACTCAGTAGTTGCTGGTCTGATTAAGGACTCAAAGCTTTTCAATAAGTCTATAATGTTTTTCCAATAAGAAAAGGTATGGATCATAAAAAGGTGTCAAAAGAGGGGTCTTAGATTTTTATCTATTCTCTTATTGGCTTCCTACAACTGGCTAAGAAATATAGTAGTGGATCAGTGGAATAAGTTAGGAAATCAACATATAGTATTAAGTGACCATAATACCCTAGTGTTGAATAAACCCAAAGAACCAAGCTTTTGAGTGTAGAACTCTCTATTTGGCAAAAACTGTTGGGAAAACTGGATATTAGTATACTAGATACTAGTCATAGATGAACATCTTATACCATATACCAAGACAAAGTCGAAATGAATACTTTATCTAGAAAAAAAGGGTGATACCATAAACAAACTAGAGGAACATGGAATAGCTTACCTGACAGACATATGGATAAAGAATAATTATTTATTATTAAATAAGACACAGAGAATATCACAAGAAGCAAAATTGATCATTTTGATTACATTAAATTAAAAGGGTTTTGTACAAACAGAACCAATGCAACCAAGACTAGAAGGGAATGAAAAACTGGGGAAAATATTTTTATAGAAAGTGTTTCTCAAATATTTATAGAAATTACTCAAATTTATAAGACAACAAAGCATTTCCCAATTGGAAAATGGTAAAAAGATATGAACAGGCAGTTCTCAGATGACAAAATTAACTGTCTATAGTCATATAAAAAATGTTCCAAATCACTATTTTTTAGAGAAATGCAAATTAAAACAACTTTGAGACACCACCTCACACCTATCAGAAGGGCTAATATGACTGAAAAGGAAAATGATAAATGTTGAAGGGGATATGGGAAAATTGCAGCACTAATATACTGTTGGTGGAACTGTGAATTGACACAACCATTCTGGAGAGCAATAAGGAACCACTCCCAAAAGACCATAAAAGAATGCATATCCTTTGATCTAGCAATATCACTACTATGTATGTATCCCAAAGAGATCAAAAATACTTGAAAAGGATATAATTGTACAAAAAATATTTTTAGCGCCTCTTTTTGTAGAGGCAAAGAATTAGAACCTTAGAGAATGTCCATCAATTTGGAAATGACTGAATTAATTGTGGTATATTGTTGTAATGGAATACTATTGCACCATAAGAAATGACAAGTTGAGAAAAACCTGGAAAGACTTATATATGAATTGATGCAAAATGAAGTGAATAGAACCAAGAGAACAGTGCATACTTTAACAGAAATATGATCAACTATGAAGGACTGAACTTTTATTAGCAATGCAAAATTTTAAGAAAATCCCGATGGACTTATGATGAAAAACACTATCCATAGCCAAGGAATTATTAGAGGCTTACTGCAGATCAAAGCACTTCATTCTTCATTTTATTGCCCACATCAATTTTTTATTGTCTATGTGATGTGTCTTCTTTCCCAGCATGAGAAATATGGAAATACATATTATCTGACAGAACTAGTATAACTTATATCAGATTTTTTCATGCATGTGGAGTGGGTAGGGACAGAGAGAATATGAATCACAAAATGTCAGATAACAATTGTCAAAAATTGTTTCTTCACGTAATTGAAAAGAAAAAAGTTTTTTTAAAAAAATGAAGAACTTCTGCCTTATACAAACCCTGGATCCCCATTTCCTGTGTCCCCCAGGACTTTCCTCTAACAATCATCTCCCCTCCCTCAGGTGTCATCCATCTCTCCAGTTCCACTGGTTCCTTCCCCTCTACCTAGAAATAAACTCGTACCCCCCTAGAAATCATTTAGAAGCATACTGCAGCAGCTGCTCAAATGCAATAATCAGGGTATAAATTGACCCTGATCTCAAGTAGGAGGAAGAAAGGCCAGGGAAACACTAACTTTATAGGAAAAGGGCATCTAAGCTCCTCCTGTAATTCTGGCAAAGCCTGGAAAAAGGGAGCCAGTTCTTTAGTGACTCCTTCCTCCAGTGACACTTCAGTGACATTTCTTTCTCGCCACATTTGAAATAGCAGGAGGCATTACCCTCCCACTCAGATATGACACATGCTGCCTAGGCTCCTCCAAGAGAGTCCCCAGATTGGTCTGACTAGGATCTGAACTAGTTGAAAAGGCAAATCTACTAGGCTGCTTTTAAACCAGTAGGACTCATACACGCCTCAGAGTTTTGTCTCCCTAAACACTGATGCTTAGTTAATCTCTCAATTTCAATGCAATGACAAATCAAGAGAAACTCTTTTTCAGGCATTGATTAGCTAATATGCTAAAGTTGGAGTCTAATGTGCTAATAGATTAGCTAATATGCTGAGTTTGAACTTGTCTCTGATACTGGCTCTGTGACTGCAGCCAAGTGCCTTAGGCTCTCCAAGCCTCAGTTTCCCCAGATATAACATTGTTGTTATTGCTGTTGTTCAGTCACGTCTGGCTCTTTGCAACCCTATTTGAGATTTTCTTGTCAAAGATACTGGAGTGGTTTGCTGTTTCCTTCTCTAGTTCTTATAGATGAGGAAACTGAGGCCAATAAGGATAAGTGACTTTGCCCAAGGACACACAACTAGTAAGTATCTGAGGTCAGATCTGAACTCAGGTCTTCCTGACTCCAAGCCTGGTTCTCTATCCAATGTGCTACCTAGCTGCCATTATTCTCATTTTTCAGAAGAGGAAACTGAGGCAGACAGTTTAATGATTCAACTAAGGAACTAAAGAGCTAGTGAGTGTCTGAGGCTAGATTTGAATTCAGATCTTCCTGACTCCAGTTCTACCATTCTATCTGCTCTGTCACTTTGCCTTTCTTAAAACCTCCTCAATCTCAGAGGGGAATGATTGATGATAAAAATGATGTTAATGGTGGTTGATGTTTATAAAACCTTAAGGTTAGCAAAACATTACATCTTTAATTTTATCTCATTCTCACAACAATTCTTGTTTTTTAAAATTAAATTTACATTTTTCAAGAAAAAATTATTAGATCTAAACAACTAAAAAATATTAATTGGGTAAGCTGAGCTAATATAATAAAAATGATGATTCTACCTTAATTAATTTATTTATTCAGTGCATATCAATCAAGCTACCAAATAATTATTTTATAGAACTAGAAAAAAATAATAACAAAATTCATCTGGAAGAACAAAAGTTCAAAAATATCAAGGAACTAATGAAAACAGATGTGAAGGAAGAGGGTGCGGCGTGGAAGGTACGTGGAAATGGGGGAATTTCCATGCTATAAAGGGGTGAAACAGCTCTCACTAAATCCCAGGCTGAGCAACCCCCACCCCCACCCCCTCCACACACACCACCTACAACGCCAAAGCCAGCTAAAAAGAAAGAGCAAGTTTGGGGCACCCATTGAGTCATTGGCAGCTCCAGGGCCTGTTCCTGAGAACAGCAAGACTTAGGACCCCAAAAAGCTAAAGAATGCACACGGACTCTGAGCGAGGACACAGAACGCAGAAGTGGATGGAGGCGCTGGGGGGAGGCGAAGGCTCTGAAACTCTGAGTGGGGAATCAGTGTAGACAGGTATACAACTGTGGAAGCAGCACCCTGAGACTTGTAAAGGAGCCTCTGGCAGAGGATCAAGCAAGAGGGTCCACCAGGGGGCTTGACCTTGAGAACAACCAGACCTCAGACCTCAGGACCCAAAAGACCGTAGACAGATCCTGAGCGCGAGGATAAAGCTGAGAAGCTGCTGGGCTAATGATGGCTACCCAGAATCAGGAAGTTCAGAAGAGAAAGATTAACAACAAGAAAAAGAAATCTTTAACATTCGACAACTTTTACACAGAGAAAATCCAGGAAACTGAGCAAAAAGAGGAGGAGAACAAAGAAGCATCCGGACCCTTCCAAAATAAGGAAAACTCGTCACAAGCTCTTGAAGAGTTCAAAACTGAGATGACGAGAAAGTCGGAAAAGATTTGGTTAGAGAAATGGAAAATAGCTCAAAAGGAAATCAGGCAAGAAAATAACAGTTTAAAAGGCAGAATTTTGCAATTGGACAGTGAGGCTCAGAAATCAAATGAACTGATAAGCAAATTGAACACCAGAAATGACCAGATTGAAAAGGAAAACCAGTCCCTAAAGGCTAGAATTGAGCAATTAGAAGCTAATGATCTCTCAAGACAACAAGAACAAATGAAACAAAGTCAAAAGACTGAAAAAATAGAAGGAAACATGAAATATCTCAATGAGAAAGTGACAGACCAAGAAAACCGGTCTAGAAGAGACAATTTGAGAATAATTGGTCTCCCTGAAAAAGGAGAAATTAATAGAAATTTGGACTCCATACTAAAAGAAATTATTCAACAAAATTGCCCTGAAGTTCTACAACAAGAGGGCAATATAGACATTGAAAGGATCCATAGATCACCCTCTACACTAGACCCAGAAAAGACAACGCCCAGGAATATAATAGCCAAATTCAAGAGCTTCCAAGTAAAAGAAAAAA
>NC_058132.1:140809283-140882662 GCF_016433145.1 Gracilinanus agilis
AAATTGGGACATTAATGCATTGCTGGTGGAGTTGTGAACTGATCCAACCATTCTGGTTGGCAATTTGGAACTACGCTCAAAGGGCTATAAAAGAATGCCTGCCCTTTGATCCAGTCATACCATTGTTGGGTTTGTACCCCAAAGAGATCATAGATAAACAGACTTGTAGGAAAATATTTATAGCTGCGCTCTTTGTGGAGGCAAAAAACTGGAAAAGGAGGGTATGTCCTTCAATTGGGGAATGGCTGAACAAATTGTGGTATATGCTGGTGATGGAATACTATTGCGCTCAAAGGAATAATAAACTGGAGGAGTTCCAGGTGAACTGGAAAGACCTCCAGGAACTGATGCAGAGTGAAAGGGGCAGAGCCAGAAGAACACTGTACACAGAGACTGATATACTATGGTAAAATCGAATGTAATGGACTTCTGTACCAGCAGCAATGCAATGACACAGGACAGCTCTGAGGTATCTATGGTAAAGAACGCTACCCACATTCAGAGGAAGGACTGCAGGAGAGGAAACATATAAGAAAAACAAATGCATGCACGCATGGGCTGAGGAGGACATGATTAGGGATGTGGACTCTAAACTACCACACCAATGCAACTAACAACAATTTGGAAATAGGTTTTGATCAATGACACATGACAAAACCAGTGGAAATGTGTGTTGGCTATGGGGGGGCCCGGGGGTGGTGGTGAAGGGGGAAAGTAGGAGCATGAATCATGTAACCATGTTAAAAACGAATATTAATAAGTGTTAAAAAAAAAAGAAATAGAATGAGAGATCAATGGAATAGATTAGATACACACTATACAAGGATAAATGACCTTAGCAACCTAGTGTTTGGTAAACACAAAGATTCCAGTTTTTGGAATAAGAACTTGCTGTTCAACAAAAACTGTTGGGAAAATTGGAAAACAATATGATAGAAGCCATGTATAGACCAATATCTCACAATCCAAACCAGTGATGTTGAACCTTGGGCACAAGTGCCAAAGATGGCATGCAGAGCACTCTCTGTGGGAATTCAGCCACCACCATCCCTCTCCTAGAGCTTGTTACTAGAAAGGGAGAGGGACTTGGGTGGAGCTGCTCCCCTCCCCATCTTCACCATGCCTGATGATTTTTTTTCACATCACCCGCCCTAGGCCCAACAACTCAATGGGAGTGCATATTGCCCTCCCCGTCTCCACTCAGACTGAGGACATTCCTCACATCACCTTCCCCTCTGCCTAGCAGCCCAGTAGGAATGCTTTCTCCCTCCCCTGTGTGGGAAAAGGACTAGGGGTGCACCCGGTACTCAGGGGAGGGGCAGAGCACAGCACATGGTCTTTAGGGAATGGGGCACAGCATGCAATCTCTAAAGGATTCACTATCACTGCCCTATACAAAGATAAGGTCAAAATGGATATATGATTTAAATATAAAAAGTGATATCATAACTAAATTAGGGGAACAGAATAGTTTACCTAGCAGATCTTTGGAGAAGGGAAAAATTTATGACCAAACAAGAGACAGTATTAAAAGATGTAAAATGAATAAATTTGATTATGTTAAATTTTAAAACTTTTGTACAAACAAAACTAAATAACCAAGAATAGAAGGGAAATAACTGGGAAAAAATTTTTGATAACAAATGTCTCTGATACATATAGAGGACCAGCTCTATATGTCAGGGGTCCTGAGTGGCGTTTTACGGCGTCGGATTGCTAAGACAGGAAAAGAAACTGAGAACAGCCGAACTAGAGGTTAGCCCATGCTGATCCGATGCTATGGGATTTGGACTTTATTTTATACTGGTTTCAAACAAAGAACACAAGGAAAGAGTAAGGGGTTACAAATCATACACAATCCATTAAAGTCTAAAAAGTAGAGATATGGGTGCAAGGACAAGGGCCAAATTCCAACCACCAATTAGTAGGGTTTACTTCTGGGAGCAGAAATAAATTTCATGGAGATGTTTACTAATTGCGTTCTGCCTTGATTTACAGATCTGCACCTGGTCAGATAGTCTGGACTAAATTGTCCGGCTCCAGTCTTTATCTAAGTAATATATTTTTTAGGTTTCAGGCTTCTTAATTATCAAGGAGAGAAATTGTCAAGGAGAGGAATTGTTAACTCAGTAGCTGCTGGTCTGGTTAAGGACTCAAAGCTTTCCAATAAGAATGTTGAGAGAATGTGGGGATCTAAAAATGAGTCAAAAGAGGAGCCTCAGATTTTTACCTTAGATGGTCCATTCTATCTGCATCTGACATGTAGTGCAGAAAAATCATACACGCAGTTTTACTTGCCGATGATTTTGTAATGGGATCCAGATAAAACATCTATTACAGACTCTGTTTCTCTAAATGACTCCTAATAGCCTCTTGGAGGGGTCAAGTTGTTTTTGGATTAATCTACCTGCTGGTATCAGAGCTTTTCAGGGCTCAGGTGACCAGGACCAAACACAAAGACTGCCTCAGCCTGGATTGGTCACGTAGGGAATCCAGATAACAGGCCCTAAATTTGACCCTATTTCTCCAATTGGCTTTTTACATATAACGGCTTTCAACAGATAAAGGTCTAATTTCTTAATTTATAGAGAACTAAGGCAAATTTATAAGAATACAAGTCATTCCCCAACTAACAAATGGTCAAAGGATATAAACAAGTAATTTTAAGGTAAAGAAATCAAAGTCCTCAATAATCATATGAAAAAATGTTCTAAATCACTCTTGATTCGAGAAATGCAAATTAAAATAGTGCTAAGGTACTACCTCATACCTATCAGATTGGCCAATATGACAATAAAGTAAAGTGGTAAATGTTGGAGGGGATGGGGCAAAATTGGGACACTAATGCATTGTTGGTGGACTTGTGAACTGATCCAACCATTCTGGAGGGCAATTTGGAACTATACCCAAAGGGCTATAAAACCATGCATGCCCTTTGATCAGGTAATAGTGGGTCTGTATCTCAAGAAATAATAAAAAAAGGAGAAAGGACCCACTTGAACAAAACTATTTATAGCTTCTCTTTTTGAGGCGGCAAAGATTTGGAAATTGAGGGGATCCCCGTCAATTAGGGAATGGCTAAACAAACTGTGGTAATAGAATACTATTGTGCTATAAGAAATGATAAGCAAAATGATTTCAGAAAAAAGCTAGAAAGATCTACAGGAATTAATGCAGAGTGAAATAAGCAGAACTGGGAACTGTACACAGCAACAGCAAAATTATATCGTGATCAACTGTGAAAACTTGGCTGCTCTCAGCAATGTAATGATCTAGGACACATCTGAAGGACTTATAGGGAATGCTATCCACCTCCAGAGAAAATATTGGAGTCACCTTTCACATCAATGTATTCATGGTTTTAACTAGAGGTTTTGGTTATGTATGTATGAGTTTGCTCTTACAAAATGACCAATATGGAAGTATATTTTGCATGGCAATAAAAATTAATTTTAAAAAGTTTCCCTCTCTAGCACTTTCCCTTTAAATATTAAAAAAAGAAAAACCTTTGTAAGAAATATGCATAGTGTATAATTAATTTCTGTACCCTAGAACTCCAATTCCCAGCATGCTGTGGAGATGAAGTAAGACGAGAGGCAGAGGAACTTGCTCACATGGTTTTAATTTTGTTAGATAATTAGATTTTATATTTCTATTTCCTTCTTATTCCTTCTATTTCAAGCGATTATTAATAAACTTTATAAAATAAATACTTAGAGTGTTGAACATTAATCTAAATCCTACAATAGTCAATCAAAATAAATTCCCCCATTGGGTATATATGTGAATGGATACATATCATTCTGCACTTTGATTCCATTACCTCTCTGTTAAGTAGCATGTTTCTTGTTATTCCCTCTCTGAGCTAGTTATGATGAGAGTGATAATTTTTCACACTTCTTTAGGTGAGATAATTTACCCCATTCCATTTCTCCCTTCTCTTTTCTCTCAGTACAATCCTCATTTTCATCCCTTGGAATTTCTTTTTTACATATCATATCATCCTAATCAGTTTACTTCCCCACCCTCTGGCTATGCTTATTCCTTCTAACTGCTCTTCTACTAATAAGAATTTTTCAGAATTACAAATATCCTCTTTCCATGTAGGAATACATACAGTTTGACTTTATTGAGTACTTTGAATTTTTTCTTCTTTTTTTACCTTTTTAGGCTTCTCTTAGGTCTTGTGTTTGGACTTCAAATTTTCTTTTTAGGTCTTGTCTTTTCATCAGGAATGCTTGGAAATCTTCTATTTCATTGAATGACCAGTTTTTCCCCTAAAAGAATATACTCGGTTTTGCTGGATAGGTGATACTTTGTGGTAAACCTAAACCTTTCACCTTCCAGAATAACATATTTCATGCCTTCCAATCCTTTAATGTGTAGACTGCTAAATCTTGTGTGATCCTGATTGTAGCTCCATGGTATTTCTTTCTCTCTGCTCACAGTATTTTCTCCTTGACTTGAGGGCTCCTAAATATAGCCATTATATTCCTGGGAGTTGTAATTTGAGGATTTCTTTCTGAAGGCAATCTATGGATTCACTCAATTTCTATTTTACTTACTTGTTCAAGAATTTCTGGCCACTTTTCTTTGGAAATTTCTTGTATTATGATATCAAGACTTTTTTTTAAAATCATGGTTTTCAGGTAGTTCAATAATTCTTAAATTATCTCTCTTTGATCTATTTTTCAGATCAGTTGTTTTTTCAATGAGATGTTTCACATTTTCTTCTATTTTTTTCCATTCTTTTCATTTTGTTTTGTTGGTTTTTGATATCTTATGAAGTCATTGGCTTCTAGTTGCCCAATTCTAATTTTTGAAAAATGATTTTCCTCTGTCAGCTTTTGAGACTCCTTTTTCATTTGGCCCATTTTTTCCTGAATTGCTTTCATTTCTCTTCTCCATTTTTCCTCTGCCTCTCTTAATTGGTTTTTTAAATCCTTTTTGAGTTCTTCTAGGATATGAGTCTAATTCATATTTTTCTTTGAGCCTTTGTGTGTGTTTTGCTTTGCTTTCACTGTCCCCTTCTGTGTCTTTGTCTCCATAAAAATTTTCTAGGGTTAGATTTTTTTTAATGTTTGATCTTTTTCTTAACTTTCAATTTTATTTTAAAGGTAACCTCTTTTCCTGGAGGATAGTACACTCTCTTAAACTTATCAGTGGAGAATGGTTCAAGACCTGAGGGCTATCAACAACTATGTGGAAAAGACTCATGCAGTTGTACCCAGTCCATCTGAAATCATAGCTAAAATCCCAGCCTCAGCAAGGTGGTGCACCATTTTAGATCTCAGCTCAGCCTAATTCTCAGAGCCTGTGCACAAAGACAGCCAGAAGCTTTTTGCTTTCACATGGGAAGGCAAGAGCCTACTATGGAGTCATTTACCCCAAGGGTATGTTGATAGTAACATATTTTGCTAAATCTTGCAAAAGAACTTAGAATCCATTTCTTTCACTGATAGCAAGATGGTACATTATGTAGACAACATACTACTAACATCACCAATGGGAGATATTTGCCAAAGGGATAGTATTCACTTATTAGAAGAGCTATGTAAGAGAGGGCATAAAATTTCAAGAAACAAAATACAGTCATAGTCAGCAGACTAACAAAGTGACCAGAAGCATTCCCAGCCAGGCAAAACAATGCAGCATTTGTAGGCAAGATCTGATTCTGGTAGTCACTTCGCTAATTCTTGGCCAAGTCTACCAGGTGCTCAGGATCAAGAGACATTTATGCTCTATATACAGACCTCAGTCATCCGGGCACATTGAAAGGACCAACAAAACTCTTAAAACTATGATAGGGAAGCTATGTTCAGAAAACCATCTCAAATGGCCAGACTTCTACCTATGGCATTTTCCCATATCTGTAGCCAACCAAATAGTTCAACTCATTTATCTCCATTCAAGTTACTATATGGGCAACTACCATGGCATGGAAAAGCTCCACAAGACACCAATATCTGTCACACCTTGGTATAGAATGCAAGATCTATGAGTACATCACTCTGCTAAAAGAAAGGCTAGATGAACTATACCAATTAGCCTTGATCCAACAAAGAATCCCATTAGACTACAGCTTGCATGATTTCAAACCTGGAGATACAATTTACATCAGGAACTTTACCAGAAAGTCAGTACTAGAACCAAAATGGTTTGGACCTCATAAAATAATTTTAGTCACACCCACAGCAGCAAAAGTTAAGGGCAAAGAAGCATGGTATCATTATACACACATAAAGTCCTCCAAAGACAAGCCTCAACAGAAAGACCTAACCATAGACAAAGAATAGCACCAATCAGAAAGCCAAGTCATAGGCAAACAGCAGCAGCAAGAAAGCCAAAATATAGACAAAGATCAGTCAGAAACCCAAATCATACATGAACAGCAGCAATCTGAAAACCTATTCATGCAAGACCTCTGCAGTGACAATGATGAGTGAACACAATATCAAACATTACCATCATTGATAATCTCAGATTCTCATAAAAAAAGAGAAAAAATTTTTATGGCAACATAAAAAGTTTACAAAACAACACAAGGCTACACAATCACACACTGGTTCCTGATCCAAGGCAACTTTGCAATCAAGTCAACATCTGTCAAAATGGGTATCCAGCACAGAAGAAGATTAGATGAGATCCCAGAGGACATAAGGACATCAGGACATCACAAGGACAACAGAACATTAGCTGATGGACAAGAAGGATTCTAAAGAAGAGGGTGAGTATGAACCAAGCAGAACATGTTAGGTTATAGGTCCAACACATAGACACATTAAATCTATTTCACATGTAAATAGTGTAAATAATGTATATAGTTATGAGTACAAAGCACCTTGACCATGTTAAACAAGAGAACCTGTGTTCCTTGATAGGTCAAATAGTACTTACCTTACTCTCTTTAGTTAAAACATCACATACAAAACCTTGTACATATGTATTATATTTGATACTAACCCATAATAAATGCATAGCTACTAACCATTAGGGAAAGCATAAGCTAGCAAAAATTTACATTTAGTGTATATAGTTATGAATATTTAAATAGAGTTATCCATAAGAAATGTCAAATAGACATTGCATAGTGTAGGTTAGCTAGAGATGTTACTAATAGACAAATGCACTAATATAGATTAAGAACTTACTCACACACTAATAATTTCCTAATAATAGCTTAGGGATTTGAAATTTGAAAATGTGAGAAATGTTACATCTTATAAATGTTTATTTAAAGTTCAGCACCAGAAGTTAATAGATAGTTTGTTGCAGAAATGCATTTGCCTTAGAGTAAGTAAGCACAAGTTACGAAGATAGATTTCGTTATTTTGCTACAGTTCGTTTGATTGTTATACATTCATGTTCAACTTATTCAGCACTTGTATTCAAACCCCACACTTTCCCAGTTAAATATTTTCCCATCCTTTATCCTTAGCATAGGTAAGCATAGATAGCTTTAGGACATAGCATAGATAGGAATTTATTATTTTGGGATTATAGACAGAGGGATAGGAATACATAAGGTAGCTTAGCATAGTGTAAGAATTTAGCAATGAACACGATCAACAAGAAAATTTGCAGGTTGAAATTTTTATAAACCAAAACAGCATTTATGTTATAAGGAATTTCTGGGACAAAATGGAAATCATCTTGAGTGACAGGATTGTTGGTTGAAGACCTTGGAATGCACCCAGGTGGCATGAACCAAGGCCAAAAGACAGTTGGAACTAACCCTATAAATACCCATCATGCACAGCACAGCTCAGCTCATTCTGGAGCATCCTTGGGTGGAAGGAAATTCAAGAGGGTGGGTAGGCCTTTGTACCTACAATTTAGCTTTCTTGCCTGAGAGACCTAGAGAGCTGTCATACCTGTTGTCAATAGAGCTGAGAGAGAACAATATTACAACCATCTAAGAAAAACATCAATAGCCTTCCCTATCCTTTGGTTTGGCTCCGGCCAGGTCAAGCTAGGGTTAGTGAGAGGGTGAAGAAGCTCCTATTGATCTAGCAGCATCTACAATTTCTGATCACTTACTTTAAATTAGCTTATATTTAGCATCCCTAAAACCTCTTACCTCATTCCTTGTCCCTGACCCCTTGTTAAGTGACAAATAAACCTTGTTACTAAGTTCAACTAAAGACTGGAGTGCCTTTCCTAATTAGTGAACATCCAAAGCTATTAGGAAGGGGAACCTTATTTCATGCAGCCAGAATTTCAGTGTTATCCATCTAGCATTAATACCAGCCCATACCAACAACAAACTCATACCCAACTCAAGAGACTGGAGGAGTTGTCAACACACTACCAATTCCTTCTTGGCTACTTGGCTTGGGCAACTGTTAAAGGAGGCAGCTTGGCAGGCTCAGTCCAGCAGAGCCTGTCAGGCTGAGGGGGACACAGCCCTCTTTTGTTATCCAGTACTACAAAGCTGCTCCCTTTGTGTCCCCTTCTCCTGTGTCTTTTAACACTTGCTAAGTGCTTACACAATTACTATGAGGCAGGATTTGAACTAGAATTTTCCTGACTCCAAGATTATAGTTCTATCCACTATACCACATCTAGCACAATAAACATAATTGAAGGGGAGAGGGGGTGCAGCTAGATGGTTCAGTGGACAGTTGGAAGGTCTTGGGTTTAAATGTGGCCTCAGACACTTCCTAGCTGTGTGACCCTAAGCAAGTCACTTAACCCTATTTGCCTAGCCCTTCCCCTTCTGTCTTAGAGCTGTTAGTTACTAAGGCAGAAAGTAAGGGCTTAAAAAACCCCAATAAGCATGATGTGTAGGCAAAGTAAGATTAGAAACTGGGACAATTTGTGACAACCTCTTAAAATCTTGAAATCTGACACTTGCCTGTGTTAAATCCCAGGTACTAGAGTATTTTGTCTTGGACCAAAAGCCCCAAAACACACTATACTAGACCCTGTCTTTACAGAATATCCCAGTCAAGTGGCTTGTTTTCTGGTTCAGACTAAGCTTAGAGAGTTGAATCCTCACTGAGAAAATATCTTTGTCAAGTGAATTGATTTGTCTATCCAGGGCACACACAGAGACAGCAGGAACTCCCTTATTTTTTTTTAACCTTACCTTCTGTCTTAGCGTCAATAATGTGTATTGGTTCTAAGGCAGAAGAGCCGTAAGGACTAGGCAATTGGGGGTTAGGTGACTTGTCCAGGGTCACACAGCTAGGAAATGTCTCAGGCCAGATTTGAACCCAGGTCCTCTCTTCTCAGGACCTGACTCTCTGCCTAGTGAGCCAGCTAGCTCACCCCAGCAGAGCTGGCATTCTTATGGAGGAGTTAATTTCCTCCAGTGTCTCTTTTGTCTTGGTTCCCACTTCTAAGCATCCTACCACAAACATAAGTGGAGAGAAAATTGTTGCCTTCCTTTCTTCTCCAGCTTAGTCACCTGAAATAATTTTCTACATATGCATACATAATTACCCCTCCCCAAAATAAGTAAATAAGATTGAGAATCGGAAATTTATTGTTTTACTATCTGCTGATTACTCTCAAACACTTTGGGTTCCTTTTCTTTAGAGCTGAGTGAAT
This sequence comes from Gracilinanus agilis, assembly GCF_016433145.1. Taxonomy (NCBI): domain Eukaryota; kingdom Metazoa; phylum Chordata; class Mammalia; order Didelphimorphia; family Didelphidae; genus Gracilinanus; species Gracilinanus agilis. The sequence goes on from NC_058132.1 coordinate 140,818,839, forward strand.
TATCTGGTAACTTGTGCCTCCCACTCACAGATTTCCTCATGCATATTCCTTTTAGAGTTTACAGAAACAGGCAAGTTTATTTCCAGTAAAATCTCTTCCCAAATCTTCTCCCAAGCCAAGAATTAATCTTATGACAGAAAATGCAGTGCAGGTTTTTGAAAAGGCGGCTTCCGGCTTCCATGGTTATAAGAAGGATTAGATGTCAGTGTCGGTTCCTTCACTAAGTAATAATAATAGTAATATAACAAAAGCTAGTATTTATATACTACTTTAAGGCTTGCAAAGCACTTTAAAAATATCTCATTGTATCATCACAATAATCCTGGAAGGTGAGTACTATTATTATGGTTAAGGCATTGAATCAGTGTTGAGTCCAAATCTGGCATCAGATACTTACTTGCTTTATCACCCTGGGTAGGTCACTTAACTTCAGTCTGCCTCAGTTTTCTAAATGTAAAAAACACAGTGCTTGGCACACAGAGTAAGCACTTAATAAGCTGTTGTTTTCTTTCCTGCTGCAATGTAGACTCTGGCTTGGATTTCCCCCATGAAGAGCTTTATGTGATGATCAGGCTTTGCTATAACGAAACAGTTCCATGTTTTAGAAAGATTTTAAAGTTATATATTATAGAAAGATTCCAAGACTTTCTCTAGAGATTCCATTGCTGGTTGCACAGTGGAAAGAGTACTGATCCTGGATTCAGGAAGACCTTAATTCAAACCTGAACTCAGACACTTACTAGCTGTATAACTTTGGACAAGTCACTTAACCTCTGTCTGACTCAGTTTCCTCAATAATAAAATGGAGTCAAAGACAGTATCTAGCTTGCAGGGTTATTGGATGGATCAAATATGATAATATTTATAAAAAACACTTAACAGAGTGCCTTGCAGATAGTTGGCACTATATAAATCTTCATTCCCTTCCCTATGAAGCTTTTTTTCCCTTTAAAGGAAAAAATATGGAAGCCGTTTACCACTTTAAAAAGTGTACTTCCAATGGGGACTTGATATGGTAACTCAGCCTGACAACACAGCTCACATTTATAACATTCTACTAGGGAATCATGCTGCTATTTCGCCAATTATTACTACCTTAGTGTCCTCTCTATGCCTTTTTGGACAAGATAGGCTAGAAAAGATGTTGCCTAAAAAAACCTTGGGATTTATTTGCCAAGGGATACCATGTATTTTAAGGCTTTGGGGTTTTTTTTAACTCATCTAAACCATAAAATATTTTCTATAGAAATATTCCAAATGGGCTCTTTACCCCCACAGAAGGAACCGATGGAATCTGAAAACAGATTGAAGCAAACTGTTTTTCACTTTATTTCCTACATAAGTTTTGTTCTTATATAAGAGATATGCATTCTCTTCCATCTCAGGAGGGGGAGAGGAAAGGTACAGGGGGAAAAAACCATTGATGGCAAAATGTCAGAAAATGGTTGTTAAAAATTATCTACATGTAATTGGGAGAAAATATAACAAAAGAAAAATTTTGAATGATATAATGGTATTGACTTTTCTAAAACCAGGAAATCTCGGTTCAAATTCAATCTCCCTTTAAGTCCCAGCCTTACTTCCAACTCTTCCTTGGGGCCTGCTCAGACCACTCTGTTCCCTATTGTGATCTCTTTCCTCTAAAATTTTACAATATTTCTTGATTGAGTCACTTATTTTGTCACTTCCTCGCCAATTGTCTTATTTAAATGACAACTTTTTATTTTTCCTGGTTAAGATTGGAATATCTCATGGTCAGAGATTATCTTACACTTCCTCTATATCCCATTTTACCCTATTTTTCCTTGACCAAATAGGGCATTTCACACAGTAGGCAATCAATAAACATTTACTAACTTGAACTGAACTATTGGAGCAGTGAGACTCAGAAGACTTGGCTATAATGTCTGCTTACATGCTGATTTGCAATGTGTCCTGGGATGACTCTTTTCATCTCTTTGCATTGGTGACTATAGGCATAAATTATTATAATGAAAAGTGAGCTGTTAGAAGTCTAGAATATCAGGATTCAAATCCAGCTAAGACAAGTCATTTAAGCCTCTTTAGTCCTCAGTTTCCTCATTTGTAAGATGAGAGATTTGGACTCGATGATCTCCAAGGTCTTCTCCAATTCCAAAACTATGATCCTAATGCCTATTTTGAATGACCCACAGCAAAATTTTAAAAATCAAGTTAGAAACATAGACATTTTTTCTTGCTTTGCCCACTATTCTTAACTAATCTTATTTTCATGTATAAACAATGCCTATCATTTCATTTGGATGTAACATTGTCCTCTATCAGATCAGTAAGCCCAACACATTAGGAACAGAGCAACAAACTCTAGTCTCATTTTGCTATGTATCCAGGTCATTGTTTAAGGGAAACAAGCTATTAGGCTCAAAATTGGTATATTTATAATTTACCTGAAGTATCCTGATGATTGTAGTGCATCATTTCAAATGGAAGCTAGTTTCCATGGTGATCCAAGTGACTGCATCTGCTGTCTTCCAGCCCATGCTATTTGGTGTATCCGCCTCCTCCATGGCATATCAGGGTAGTGGCTGCCTTGACACCGGCTCACTTCTTAAGGTTTAAGGCAGCATTATTAAGAAGGGACCTTGAGACTGGGACAGTATAAACAGGTGCTGCCTTGGGTCAGGTAGGCACCTGCCATGCTCACCTGCATACCTAAAACTTTACAAATGACTTCCCAGAGATCTAACTGGGCAAATATGTGTGGGTGGACTCATTTAATGCTTTCTGGAATGTTTAAAACATGAGACCACAGACAATGCCTGGAATTTACACAGCCCTTTTCTTCCTGAAATTCAAAACATTAACAGCATATTTCATTCATTTTTGTGAGTTTTCATTAGAAGGATTATCTAAGGTCATCAGGAAATGCACTAAAGAAATTTCAGATATTTCAAATGTGCTAACTTCCTCTGGCCCCCAGAGTGGTCTATTTATTTTCCTCATTTTGGGCCTTATTCCCTGGCACTTCCCTTTTATGTATCCTTCATCTGTATTTATACTTATTTCCATTCACATTCTTCTTTCTAAAATACATGGGATTCCACTATCACCAACCCACTATCATAACTTTATCCTCACATAGTCTTCATTTTCCTTTCTCTTTTAATCTCACTCATTAACGATCTTTATTTCTCTATCAGTTTGGGCAATAATTATATCTCCTCAATCACATTTATTTTCCAGTTTTGTACCTGTAAGCTCATTCATTTCTAATATCACACACACACACACACACACACACGTATACACAGAGTAACCTACTTCCAAGGCTCACTCATCTTCTTCATCTCCTTTCTCATTCTGTGGTTTGGATGATTTGCTTTTCTCCTCAATCATCTTGAATTCAATATTCAAGATATCAAAGAGAATAGGAAAATGTCACAGATGGTATTATTACCCCCCGAAATGACCAAGAAAACATCAATCCATATGCCTATGCTTTCATCTCTATAAAAATCTTTGTAAGAAATGACATTAGCAGAGTTAGAAGAACAGTATATACAATGACCACAACAATGTGCATGGAAAGAATAATCAGCACAAAATAATCAGCACTGAACACTGCAAAATTATAAAGAACAAACCTGACTCTCTAAAGAAGATATGAGAAGGCACTTCGCCCTCCTTCTTTGTATAGCTTGGGTATCAAACATTGCAGAGAATGACAGATTTTGTCTATGTTTTTGTCCATGATCAGTTTTACTAAATAGTTTTTTCCTCTTGTCCTCTTTTCTTTTTCAATTCTTTGTTATGAGATGACTCTGTTGGAAAGGAAAGGTGGAAGGATGCAAAAAGAAATCTAGGTAACATAAAAGAGAAGTATATTAATTGAAATATATTTTAAAAGAGTACAACCACAATAACATAGAGCAAAACATTAATAGACATTTGGAATTCAGATTAAATGCAAATGATTATTCTTGGTGCCAGAGGCCCAGTAGGGCATCACATTTCCTCCCCTCCTGATAGGGGCATGGTGGACTACATGTGTAGAATGTTTGCTGTACTATCAGTTCAATTTAATTACTGTTTTTTTCTCAATCACAGAAGAGATTTCTGTGTTTCTGTGGGAGTTGAAGGGTTCATTTGGGAGGGCAAGTGGTATAAAAGGCACAAATAAAATTTTTTCAAATTTTTTATTTTTTAAATTAAAAATATAATATTAATGACAATGATCAGCAAACATTTAAGATCTCTTTTTTTAGTTTTTATAAATAGTATGTACTGGGAAGGTATGATAGGAACAAAATGTTACAAAACAACTTCCACCTTATTATGAAACAACTTCCACCTCTCCCCAAAAAGAAGCCCAGAGCACAATCTCCCACAAATATATGCCAAAAGGTCTTTTTTTTCATGTAAGAAGGAAAAAAAAGCTTTCTGTTTGGACCCCACACCTTGAAAATTCACACTAATGACTGAAAGACACAAAATTCAATTTGTCACATCTGGAAATGAATGCCATGTTTTAGGATGAACTACATCTTCAGAATATCATGAATGCGTTCATAGTGGATTCAGAAACCTTGTAAAAAGCCCTTTGAAGGTGGGGAGCGTTCTTAAGTGGATAGTGTGAGAGACAGGACAGGATTGGGGAAGAGACCCAAAGACAGTGAGGAGAAGAGGTGGTGCTATCCAGTTTATTGAGTCTAGTATCGATACCGGAAACTGAAGCACTATTTCCCTCTAGTTGTCATACCATGAAGGGTTGGTTCTTCTATGTACTGCGGTGATATAATCAATATTCACTGCTGTGGTTAAGATGGAATGGGAAATGACTCAACAGAGAGACTTCTGCTCATGCTGACATTCAACACCTATGCAATGAGTTTAGATTGAATGGATCTTGAATTACCTTGTTGGAACTCAGGTTGGATGAAACTGGGAGTGGAAAAATTAATGTTCTCAGGAGACATTTGATAGGGGGCAGCTATTTACAGTTCAAAGTAAGCTGCTTCTTCTATCCTTCTACATGACCTTTTGCTATCCTTCCTCTCTTCTTCTTTATTCTGGTCTCTAATGATACGATGATCCCCATTCCCAATTCCCCCTATTCTCCAATGCTAGTCCCTGTATTTGTCATTGTACCCCCTACCATGTTTTTCAGCTCACAGGATTGTCCTCTCTCTCTCTCCTTTTCTCTCCTCTCCTCTCCTCTCCTCTCTTCTCCTCTCTTCTCCTCTCATTTTCTCTTCTCTTCTCTTCTATTCTCTTTTTCTCTCTCTCTCTTCCTCCTTCTTTGCTGCCTACAATCACACTTAAGTTCACTCACCATCATTAAAAAAAACACTTACTAGACACTATCATCCCCTCAAGTTATCATCTTATATCTCCTTTATTTCACAAACTCCTAGGAAAAAAATTTTTAAACTAATTTCCTTTTCCTGTCTTCTCTCAGTTTTCTGAAATTTTGCTTCTGGCCTCTTAATTCAACTAAAATTGCTCTCCTCAAAATTACTAATGTCCTAATTGCCAAATCTAATTGCTTTTTTTTCAGAATATCCTTCTCAAATTCTCTTGATGCTGTGGACTACTCTTTCCTTCTCTATATTCTCTCAAATCTTTGTTTCCATGATACCACTCTTAATTTTATTCCTATCTGAAATCTCAATATCAATATTTTCTGCTGAATTATTATCATGCCCCATCACTGAATATGTAGCTCAGTACTGTGACTTGAGCCCCTTTCTCACTCTGCATTCTCTCTCTTGTCAATCTCATTGATTCCCATGGATTTAATGACCTTCTCTATGCAGGTGACTTCTTTTTATTCAGCCCTAGACAATCAATCAATCACTAAACATTTATTAAGTACCTATTGTGTGCCAGGCTAGTCTCCAACAGCCTATTAGACATGTTCATCTGGTTAGGTCAATGACTTTAGTCCTGAAACGGACCTTTGAGTTCCTTGAATATAACTTTTTCATTTTATATACAAAGGAAAAATGAGTCTCAAAAATAATTTGACTTGCCCAAATTATGTAGGGGGGCAGTTGGGTGACTCAGTGGATTGAGAGCCAGGCCTAGAGACTGGAGGTCCTAGGTTCAAGTCCGGCCTCGGACACTTCCAGCTGTGTGACCTTGGGCAAGTCACTTGACCCCTATCGCCCACCCTTACCACTCCTGGGCTAAGGACGGTCCCTAGCCCGGATGAAAAAGGAGGAGGGTTGGGCGTGGGGCTAGCAACCCCACCCTGTAAAAACTACATCTGCTAAAGAAACTGCAACCTAAAGTAGGGGCAGCTGGGCTAGCTCAGTGGATTGAGAGCCAGGCCTAGAGATGAAAGGTCCTAGGTTCAAATCCGGGCTTAGACACTTCCCAGCTGGGTGACCCTGAGCGACCCATTGCCTACTGGTTGTGGCCCTATGCTCCTAGAATGGAGTCCCAGGATAAAAAAAAAAATTATGTAGGAACTATCAGAACTAAGAATTGAACTCAAGTCATCTGATTTCCACTTGTCTTCCAAACTTCCAAGTCAAACTTTGATTTTGGTCACAGTTACCACCATCTTTATAGTCATTCAGATTACTGACTTTGACATTATCCGTGACTTATCATTATCCCTCACCCCACACCTGCCCATTCAATCTGTTGCCAAATTTTGTCATTTCTACCTCTACAACCTCTAGAATGCTTCTTCTCTCTGCTTACAGTTCAGACCCTCATCATCTTATGTAAAGTAGTTTCCAAATTGATCTCTCTGCTTTATGTCTCTCCCCATTCCAATCAATATTTCATAGAGTGTCAAAATGATTTCCTAAAGCTTAAATCTATCCACGTTTCTCCTCTATTTAATAATCTTCATTGGCTCCCTATTTCTTTTAGGATATAAACTTTATGGGGCATCAAGGTGGCACAGTCGATAGAGTGCCAATCCTGGAGTCGAGAAGACCTGAGTTCAAATTTGACCTCAGACACTAGTTGTGTGACCCTGAGCAAGTCACTTAACCTTTTTGCCTCTGTTTCCTGATCTGTAAAATGAGCTAGAGAGGGAAATGGCAGACTGCTCCAGTATCTTTATCAAGAAAACTCCAAAAAGAATCATGGAAAGTTGAACAAACCTGAAACGATCAAAACAATAACATAAACTCTACTTGATTTTAAATCCTTATACAACCTAGTCCCAATCTATATTTCTAACCTTGTAATATATTAATACTTTTCCATACTCTGCAGTTTAGCCATACTGGCCTTATTATTTCTCACATAGCAGTTTCCTAGGGCCTCTCACTGGCTGTACTCCATGCCTGATATGTTCTGTCTCTTATTCTAATCTCCTTAAGGAATTAATTCAAGTACTACCTTCCACAAAAAGCCTTTTCTGATCCTCCAGCTGTTAGTGCTTTCCACAAAAAAAAATCCCTACTTTGTAATTTTTACATTACCTCATAATCTTTATATATATACATATACATATATACATATATATGTTGTCTCCCCCAAATTGAATACCAGTCCCTTAAGAGAAGGAATTTTCTTTTTTTTTCTTTGTATGCCCAGGACCTAGGAAAGTATCTGGCATAGGAGATGCTTAATAAATGCTTGTTGACTGGGTGATTGATATTTAGCTTGGAAAAGAAAAAACTTAAGATGCAGATGATAGTTATTTCAATTATTTGAAGTTATATCATTTGGTTGAGGAATTATTCTGTTTGACTCTCAACTACACAACCAGGAGAAATGGGTGAAATAGCAAGGAGGAAAACACAGGCTTGATGTAAGTACTGATTTCTTCCTCACTGGAGATTTGCCTCCTCTTTTACAGATATTCTCAAGGTTATCTAGTTTGGTCATCTTCCCTGTTCCCCCATCATTTTAATCTAAAGCCTTTTTGATTGGATTTGTAGGATTCCAGGTGAATATTTTCTGACTTTCCTTTTTTGTGTACTCCCTTTTTAGTCAGGAGTCTATTATCCCTATATTTTAACAAAGTCTATTAATACAAATCTCATTTTCAGATGCCATCTTCTTGGGCAGCTCTTCCCTTTCTACATTAATTTTTCTTTTCTGCATCTCTTGCCTTCAGTAGTCAAAAGTGAGGAAAATGATCTATATCTCTATGATCTTCAGTTTCTTATGCAAGGTTTTATAATCACAAGCAATATTTTTTAGGTTCCTTCTGGGAGTGTTATTTGTGTTGGAGGACTCCTCCTCCATCCTCCATTTAAGGAAGTTGTTTAGGGCAGCCCTCTCATCATTTCCCACCCACTGCTCTTAGACTTCATCATGGTCTCCAAAAACTCATCTTGTAAGATGACATCAACTCTGAAAATCACACCTCTCATTACCCCTTCTCATTGGGCCCCCTCCTCTCCTCTCCTCTTCTGATTGGAGAGGTTTGAGAGTGTATGTTGGAGAGCTCCACCCAAATGGAAGGTTATCAGAACAGCTATCTTATCATTTCCCAGAAGGCTATAAGATTTCATCATTCTATGCCTACTTCATCTCATTAAATACTCTCTCCTCCCCCTTGGTTTTAAGCTCTTTTTATGTCTTATCTTCCCCCTCATTCAATTGTGAGCTCCTTGAGTGCAGGAACTGTTTTCTGCCATTTTTGTATGCCCAGTACTTAGCACAGTGCCTAGAAAGTAGTAGGTGCTTAATAAATGTTTATTGATTGACTGCCATGTGAATCACCAAAAGTGAACAGTTGACATTTATCTTGATAAATCATAGGAGGAGAGAAGCCAAAGTTGTTTGGGACAAGTTGCGTGGTAATGACCCCAAGTTTCTTTCTTTGTTACAATAAAGATCCATTTTTTTGTTGTTGATCAAAATCAATATTCTCCCAGTGATCATGTATGGATGTGTTATAAAATACAGTTTCCAAAGAACAAAAATGTGGATGACTCACACAGCAAAGGAGAAGCACATAGTTGGTTTGAGTTGACTGTGACATATTTCTAGTGAAGGGTTTGTCAGATAGTGAGATTGAGAAGTAATAAGTGTATAGGCTTGTATACTCTACACAGGGTCAGGAGAATTCAAGAAAGTTTCTTCAGCAGTTTGGATGAACTCCATCTGGTAGATTTATGGGAGAACAAGAACAATGGACACCAGTATGAGATATGAATGGATGAACTGTTGGAGAGACCAATCACATGATTATAATCACAGATCCATTTAAATATGGAATTCTATACTCACTAAAAATTTCTAAAAACCTCTTATCAACATCATTAGCATGTTACCTAAAAGCATTCTTTCAGTGATGATTTTTTTAAAAAATGGATACATTTTTGGGATGCTACTCAAACCAAAACAGATAAACTGGTACTTTTTTGTTGGATTAGTCTGAGTTGTATCCCAGAATTTCTAAAACATCTCACATCTATAGCTAACTTAAGCTGCAGCAATTTTGATATCAGATAGCCTTGAAATCAAGTATTATGGAAAAATGTTCCAGACAGTTGTAGATGTTCTTAGATCAAATCATATTTCTCTGAAAAGTGATGTCAAATGCTAAACTAATGAAGGAGAAAACAGGAAGGGAACAATAAATTCCGTCTTAGTTTTAAAAGAATAAGGTCTATTATCGCTATTCACAAGTTGCCTAAGTTTCCTAATTAGTTATAGTAGATTGGAATAGAAGTGTTGGAAGATTAATATTTTGACTTTTTAGTGAAATTTGCAGTATATTTCAGGTCTATGGAAGCCTAAGGGGGCTTGACTAAACTCTCAGAATACTGAAAGTGGAACTACTTGGGGTGAAAAGTTCTCAAACAGGGTGAAATTCTTCATGTGGGTAAGGAACTTGACCCTTCTTACTTTTACCTTTTTTGCAAGTTGGGAGGCTGTTCATCCACTATTCCATTCCTTCCAGAAATCTGGGAACAGTGATCAATCACTCAATATTTATTAAGTTCCTGCTTTCTACCAAGCACTGTGCTAAGTACTAGGGATGCAAATAGGGGGAAAAAGTGAAAGAAAAACAGAATTATTAGTGCGGCAAGCCACTGTGGACTACTTAATTTTTGTGAATCTTGCAGATAACCTAAGATATTGCACAGTGAAGGCAGAGACATACGAGATAAAAAATTGTGAAAGCTAAAGACCAGAACCTGAGATAGACATAGGACTGAGGCACTGGAATAGCCCCTGAAAAGGCAGTTCAGTTTTCAGAATTTTATGAATAAGTTTAAGCAACAGGGAGAAGAAAATCTTCCAGACATGTAGGAATGGGACCTAGAGTCATATTGAAATTTCCATAATTTATTTAAATATTTCAGAACAATATTCTATTTCCTTTTTTTAAATACTCTTAGATTAATATTGAATAGTACCAACACATTCACCAAGTCAGGAGCTATGTAAACTTGAAGCAATACAAGCTTATATATAACTGCCCTGGATCATTCCCTTCCCATTAAGGACATTGAAATCTTCCAGGAAGCCAGAACATGTGCACAGACTCTTCATTGATTAAACCACTTGACTCATGACTCAACTCACCAGTTGGTGACTGAATTATATTCCACACTTTCTTTTTGGTCAGTTAATTAATTGATTGATTAATTGATTAAGCAACAGCCTGTTTTTTTCTAGGCCTGCCTGCCAAAAGGAGGGCATGAGGAGGTTTGGACTTCTACTAGGTTTCATATAGAGGAGGCAGAGATATCTTCTTCCACTGAAAAACTTTTATAAAAATTAAATTAAATTTTCTCCCAATTACACATGTAATAAAAACGGTTTACAATATTTGAAAAAGAATTTTGAGCTTCAAATTCTTTCCTTCTCTCCCTTCCTCCTACCCCCTTAAATGATAAGCAATCTGATAGAGACTTTATATATACAATCATGTAAAACATTTTTTCCATAGTAATCCTTTAATAGGAAACTCAAACCAAAAAAGAAATTTAAGAAAGTGAAAAAAGTTTGTTTTGGCATAGATTCAGACTTTATTCAATCTTTCTCTGAAAGCAAATGGAATTTTTTATCATGTGTCCTATGGAATTGTTTTGGATCATTGTATTGCTGAGAATAGTTAAGTGATTCACAGTTGTTCGTCATACAGTATTGCTGTCACTGTGTATAATGTTCTCCTGGTTCTGCTTACTTCACTCTGCATCAGTTTGTTTTAAGTATTTCTAGGATTTTCTGAGTTCCTGTGGAAAGCCATCAAAGCCCATGACATTTGGCACAGCTCATGACCAGTTCTGAAAAACCCACACAGCAGGTGTCATAAAGATGAATATTTTCACTCAGTTTCCCCTATGTGACTCTTTTCTCATTAGCATTCTCTTTTACTGAAACTATTGAAATTAGTATCCTTACTCAACCCCAGGGAGACACAAAAAAAACCAATACAGGTTAATGGCAAGGACAACCACAGTCACAGATCACTCACCATCCCTAAATAAACCCCCATAATACAGAAACTTTCCCTAAAATCATCCCTGCAATAAACCAGCAGTTAGTGAATTAATGCAAGTTTCTAAATTCCCCAGCAAGAATGTACCTGGCCTGAATTTGCTCCCAAACTCCCACTGATCAAAGAAACAGTGAGTTACAAGGAAAACAGAGGAATGACAAATTAGCACAAAATCACCCTTCCAGAACTGCATTCTTATTAACCCTGTAGCAGAAAGAACAGTAAACTTACCTTTAAAGAATAGTGGAAAATGAAAGACTATAATCAAAATAATATTTCAACTAAACTGATATTATTGTATCTTCTTTGATGTAACCAACTACCATAACTATCTTCTTGATTAATGATAAGTCTGAATAGTATAAAGTAGGAATATGCTTGATTTAATTAGTTAAAATATAATTAACCATTATGCTTAGTTAGGAAATGATGTTCTTGTGCCTTACGGATGGCTAAAAATAATAAACTCCAACTAAGCCATTCTGTAATGAATAATTTTTGACAAGCTTGCTTCTTTGTTTAATCACAGTAGGATAATTAGTAAATGCCAATCAAATGATATTTCCAAAGTTAATGTGTGATTATTAATGTATGGGAAAATTAAAACCTGTATGACATCATAAAGAAAAAAGGGTATAAAAATAAAAATCAGCAGATGGCACCAGAGAGAACAGCAATTTCACTTGCACTCTGGCTCATTTTCATTTCATTTCAACACGCCATCCCATCTCCAGAGACCCCAGAGACTCCCACTGCTCTTCATTCCTTACAGCACAATAGTACTCTATTACAGTCATATACTATAACTTTCCCAGAGTAGCTAGGTGGCTCAGTGGATAGAGAGCCAGGCCCAGAGATAGGAGGTCCTGGGTTCAAATCTGACCTCAGACACTTCCTAGCTGTGTGACCCTAACAAGTTACTTAATCCCCATTGTCTAGTCTTTGCCACTCTTCTGCCTTAGAACCAATACACAGTATTGATTCTAAAGTGGAAGGTAAGGGTTTAAAAAATAAAAATTTAAAAAATACATATAAAAGAATATATATTTTAAGAAAACTAGCATGATTAGTGAAGAAAATTGCATAGTTCATTAGAGAAACAAAATGACTGTCTCAAAAAGAGATTGGTTTGGGCTATTTTTAAGAGCTATCTAATTTTTTATAACAGTTGACATTTTAATTGAACAAGTTCCAACATAGTAGATTTTTATTTCAGTATTAAATATAGGCCCAGTAAACTACATAAGTTTAAAATGGCATACAATATTTTAAATCTCTGATTAAACAGAACTTAACTAGAAAACTCAATCTTTTTCTTATTTACCTTTTAGAAGCATTTAGCACAGAGATCTCAGTCTGAAGTCAGAAAGACTTAAGTTAGCTTTGATACTTACTAGCTGTATGACCCTGAGCAAAACACTTAACCCATGTCTGCCTCAGTTTCCTCAACTGTAAAATGGAGATACTAATAGCACCTACCTCCCAAGGTTGCTGTGAAGATCAAATGAGTTATTTGTAAAATGTTTAACACAGTGCTTGTTGCTACTTACTTCCTTCCCCTAGGAAAAAGATTAAAACTTATTTTTTAAAGATTCTTAAGATAAAATAATTTCCTCCTTATATCCTGGGAACAGTATATGGAATTCCAATTTCTTAGACTTAGACATCTAAATCTAAGCTGCTTTACTTTGAGAATTGATATTCATAAGATGATCTTAAAGGGATCCAAAATCTGTAATAATCAAGGAAAGGTTAAATTATGTTCCATGTAATCTCCTGAAGGTTCAGGTCCACGACTTCTAGCAGGGGAGTGGGAGGTGCAGAGGAGAACCTTGGCAGAACCTTGTCCATATTGGGCTGATGTCACTAAAGGAACACAGAACTCTGCTCATGTTGCCCTGGGACTGATTAGAATGGAGTTTTAGGGAGGAAAGTCACTAGTTATGTAAACATAGCATTTTTTTAAAAACTTGGAAACTAATGATGAATAAATATTTATGTCTAGCTAAACACAATGTACATATAGGTACATAGGCATCTATATTTTTATAGACACATGTATATTGAACAAATATATATAAATCTATGTTTTAGATATATATAAGCTACACAGGCATATGAGTTTGTAGGTATATATACATTCCTATATATAGTGCATATGCATGTTTATATATATATATATACATACACACATATAAGGTAGTATATATGACATAATACATAATGCTTACACAGTACATACACAGTATTATACACATATAGTAAGTGTATATATGTTTGTGTGGGTGTATATGCATTATACATGTATAGTATAGATTATATAATAATATATAATATAATAATATAATAAAACCATATAACAACATGTAATCTAAGATATAAATAATATCAATATATAATCATGCATAGCATATCTTACATATTGTTCATGTACCTATATATATGGATATATATGTGTATCACCCTGGGGCAACTGGGTAGTACAATGGATAGAGAGTCAGGGCTGCAGTTGGGAAGTCCTGGGTTCAAATCTGACCTCAGACACTCCCTAGTGTAAGGACATAAATTTTAGGGTTTTATGCTAATATGAGAATTCTATAGTAATATTGTGATTGCCAATTTAAAGATATTATAACTTGTTAAAAATGACTTTTAGTAGCTTTATTTACAAAGAAGTAGAAAGAGCGAAAATGGAAAAAGGTAGCTAAAGAGACAGGTTTTAACAAACCTACTAGTCCTTCCCTGGTAAAGTGAGGCTCAGTGCCGAAAGGGCTTCCCCATGTCTGGTGATGCCTTCAGCTGAAGTTCCACCAATACAGCCTCCTCCAAAGCCAAAGCAGGAATCTCTGGAACCAATCTCTCCAGAAGCCAGGAAAGGAAGGCCAGCTACTCACCCACCCAAGATGAGCTCCAAAGGAGAAGACCAAAGGCCAAGTCCCAAGCTGAAGTCCTCCAACTCCAAAGTCCAAAGGAAAAGATCCAGGAGCAATCCTCCAAGAAACTGCCCAAGAGCCAAGGTCTAGATCCCCTGGACAGGAAGTTCAGGGCTTTTTATAGTCCTTTTTCCACATCACTTCTTGTCCATTCCTCCACTTTACAGAAACTCATCACAGTCTTTCAATTTGCCTAGCACTGCCCAGGGAGTTGTCACCCACTTTAGCGAGTGACTTCCAAACTCTCTTAGTGTTAAGTAGGGGTGTTTAAGTTTTTTGATTAATTTTTAAAAATTGCTGATTGATAGGCAAAGAAAGTTTGATTCACTCTTCACACTAGCTATGTGACCTTGGGCAAATCATTAAACCCCAGTTGCCCAACCTTTCCACTCTTCTGCCTTAGAATTGATATGAAGACAGAAAGTAAAAAATTGTTAAAGTGTAATTTTTTTATTTAAAGTATATATAACCATATGCATATTGTATATGTGTGTGAGGATGGATGGATGGATGGACATGCCTGTATATGTACAATTATACATGTCTGTATATATGTACACACAGTTACATGTGTATATGTACTTATGCATGTACATGTACCTATATATATACCCATTCCTGTATATGTAACTGTGCAAATATAGGTATATGCATATACATGCAGTTATATACATATATACATACTCATGAATGTAACTATATGTATGATTTAATATATGTCCATGTAGGTTTAGGTAGGAATAAATATTTACTGTGGTATAAACTACTATTTTTGTTTATACATGTGTATATGTGGATTCAGAACTCTTTCTCCTACAACTATACACACTTAATCAGCCAGGTCCCAATCTATATCTCTTGGTAAACCACAGCTATGGGAAGTCACAGCCTTCTGATGGCACCCACCCAAATTGCACACAGTCATTTGGAATGAAGCAAGCCCCTAAAGAGAGAGCCTCACAAAAAGCCCAGACCATAAAGTGGCAATACATGTCTATTTCTATCTATCTACATTTTTCTTTACCTTAAACAAAATGATACATCTGCTGAGATTTACTGAGCTCTGGATTAGTCACGAAATGATATTTTCCTTGCCCAAGGAAGACTAGACAATGAATTAAGGGCAGGCAAACTGGCCATGGGTTAGGATCTCAAAGGTACAAGTGGCAATCCATTACATGGAACATTCTGTAACATCAAGTCCCTTTTTGAGCATCCTGCAGAGAATGAATAAAAAGCCAAATGGAAGGAAACTTTTTACTGAATAGAAGCCACAATTATTAGAAGAAAGAGCCACAGATTTTCAGTTGCTAAATCAGGCTTCTAAGAATAGGTTTTCCTTGACAAAGCTACTTAACCTTTCATCATTCACTTCAAAAGTTATCATTTCCAGCATATAAAATTTACCCTGAACAGGCATAGACTGGCAAATAGATTTTAATTTTTCCCTTACACCACCCGCATAAAACTGCAGTCTTGGCTTTTTCATGTAGAATCAATATGTTGTCATATACACCAGACTAGTGTTTATAGAGTAGAAAATATTGAGACAAAGTTTCTTGGTTTCTTTTCCTCCCAACATTTTACATGGTCAGTCACCTCTTTTTATTATAAAGGATCCAGAGGCAACTCCTATTTCCAAGGTAACGTCCCAGCAAACTACTACTCTAGAAATTCTGTGAGTCCACAAGTCCTAAAACCATAGCTCACAAGCCCCCACTAATGTATTTACCTTTAATAGTTTGACAAATGACACAATTAGTTGAGGCTGGTAGGTGATTCAGTGGATAGAGAGCCAAGCTTAGAGAAGGGAAGTCTTGAGTTCAAAACTGATCTCAGACACTTAGTAGCTGTATGACCCTGGGCAAGACACAACCCCCATTGCCTAAGACTTACCACTCTTGTCTTGGAACCAATATGCAATATCGATCCTGAGACAAAAAGCAAGGTAGTTTTTTTTAAGACACAATTAGTTCAAAGCAAACACATAAATCTTTTTCCCCATAAACTTGCTGTGTACTGTCATATAAATACACATGGCATTATTGGCAAAAGTAGATGATTAGGAAATACATGTGACACTAATGGAGGAGCAAATCATGACTCTGTTTCATGATCTGCTGCTCAAAACCCTTCAGTGCCACTCTATTGCTTTTAGGAGAAAATACAAACCCCATTGCCCTGGATTTTTATGGTCTTCCACAATTTGGCCTCAACCTAACTTCCCAAGCTTATTTTCTATTGACCCTTCTTCCCCTCATCATTCTGAAGTATGGACTACTACTATGAGAAATTCCTGAATGGAAGACAACTGTAGTAGGAAGTCAATATGCATTTATGAAGCACCTACTGTGTTCCAGGAACTTTACTAAGTGTTGAGGATGCAAAAAGGGGAGAAAAAACAAACAAAAATAGACCAAAAAAATTCCCTGCTCTCATGTAGTTAGTAATCTAAATGGGAAAACAATGTACAAACAACTATGCATTGTTTAGTTGTTTTTCAGTACTCTCCAACTCTTCATGACCCTATTTGGGGTTTTCTTGGCAAAGATATTGGAGTATCTTCTTTTCCTAATCATCTTACAGATGAGGAAACTGAGGTAAACTGTTAAGTGACTTACCCAGGGTCATTCAGCTAGTAAGTATCTGATTCCAGATTTGAGCAATTCTCTATCCACTATACCACCTATCTGACCCCAAACAACTATGTACAAACAAGCTATCTAAATTGGAGATAATTAGCAGAGGGAAAACATTAGAATTAAGGGGGATCAAGAAAGGTTTTCTGTAGGTGATGGGATTTAGATGGGACCTGAAGGAAATCAAGAGGCATAGATGAGGAAAGGAAGAGTTCTAGGGATAGAGGACAGCCAGTAAAAATACACAGAACTAGAAGATCTAAAATGGAATATGGACTGGAGTGGAAAGAGACTTGTAGCAGGAAAACCACTTGGAAAGCTTTGCAATGGTCCCAGTTTAAGGTGTTAAGAG
The DNA here is from genome assembly GCF_016433145.1 of Gracilinanus agilis. Taxonomy (NCBI): domain Eukaryota; kingdom Metazoa; phylum Chordata; class Mammalia; order Didelphimorphia; family Didelphidae; genus Gracilinanus; species Gracilinanus agilis. The sequence continues at coordinate 140,836,173 of NC_058132.1, forward strand.
TCTGCTACAGGGTGGTGACAATGTCAGAGAAGAGAAGACTAGAACATAGAGGATAGAACATAAGAGAGCTCTTATAAGATAGAATCCACAGGAATTAGCAACAAAATGGATAGGGGAGGAAGAGAGGGAGGAAAAATCCAGGATGACATTTTGTATGACTGGAGATGGTCGTGCCCTCAACAGTAAAAGGGATGTTAAAAAGAGGGAAGCATTTAAGTGGAAGATAACAAATTCATTTTGAGGTGCATTGAGTTTAAGATGTCTATGGAGCATCCAGTTCAAGATGTCCTATAGGCAGGTGGAGATGGGGGTCCTTGTTTTTTAATTAATTAATTTAGAACATTTTTCCATAGTTACATGATTCATATTCTTTCTCTTCCCTCCTCCCACCCCCCTCCTGTAGCCAGAGTGCAATTCCCCTGGGTTTTACATGTGTCATTGATCAGGACCTATTTCCATATTATTGATAGTTGCACTAGGGTGATCATTTAGAGTGTACATCCCCAATCATGTCCCATCAACCCAAGTGATCAAGCAGTTGTTTTTCTTCTGTGTTTCTACTCCCACAATTCCTTCTCTGAATGTGGATAGCGTTCTTTCTCATAAGTCCCTCAGAATTATCATGGATCATTGCATTGCTGCTAGTACAGAGGTCCATTACATTTGATTGTACCACAGTGTATCAGTCTCTGTGTATAATGTTCTCCTGGATCTGCTCCTTTCACTCTGCATAAATTCCTGGAGGTTGTTCCAGTTCACATGAAATCCTCCAGTTCATTATTTCTTTTAGCACAATAGTATTCCATCACCAACAGATATGTGGTTCCGTTTAACAACGCTGGCAGACTTCCTAAATTTTCTACAACCTGGTCCTGGACATAGGGTTCTTTATAAAGGCACTATATCCCCTTTCCAAGAGTTTAATGATTCCCATACATTTAAACATCCCAATCTAATGTAACACAGTTTTAAAACATAAATGAAGTGGTTTAATTGCACACCAAGAGGTATTCATTATCTATCTTTTCAGAGCTTTGCTTCAAATTGCTGAGGAAGCCCCTATCTCCCTGGCCATTCCTCAATTTTTCCTCCCTCCCAGTCTCACCATCAGAAAAGCCTTCTCTCTTTTCAGGAAATACTGATTCTTCAGAGAATATGAAATATGCCTTGCCAACATGCTCCCCGGGCCATGTGCTTTGCTTCTCAGATGTTCCTGCGAAATCTAATAATGCCATCAGTGAACAGTTAACTGAAAGGTCATGGCCCAGTTAATAGCTCTTTCTTGATGTGAGCAACTGTAAGTGTGAGGCTGAAGGAAGAAGGAGATGTAATGCTCACGTCACTGGACCTAGCTGTGGGATCAGATTCCTCAATTAATTTAATGTGACCCTTCCATTTTTGTGTCAGTTTCTCCTGTCCTCCAACTGAGAGTAGTAAATGTTAAAGTAATTATTTGTGCATCTGTGTGTCTAGAAGATCACTACATGTATTGTCATGCAGAAAAATTATTAGCTCTGTCAACCAGTTCAGTCTGTGGCAGAATCATTTATGACTCATCTCCTTTATGTTGAAGGTATTCCATCTAAGCATAATAAACTGGTAATCCTTGAGAGATGTTTAGCCACAAAGGATATTTTAACATTTTTGTTCCTTAAATATTCTCCTTGTGATGCCATTTTGTTTCAAATCATGGAACAGGATATTAAAATTGTAAGCAGCACAAAAGGCAATGAGGAGATGACAGCACGTTACTTATGATGATTTGTGTAGGTTCTATGACACACACACGTGGCTCCTCCAATGCTCCTCCAAGCACATTGTGCATTGGGTCAATCCCATGCAACATCATAGTTCAAAAGTCCTCATCAATGCATTTCTTTTCCCAGACAACCAGAAGATACATTAGTTTGAAGTAAGAGATATTTGATTAAACAGCATAGAAAAAGAGGCAACAAGAAAGATTCCTTCTCCATAGCACAGTGGGGACAGTCTCCCACAAATCACCATCCTACCAACAGAAGAGAGGACACAAAGAAGGAAAATGCATGGCTGTGGATCGTGGGTGACTGGAGGATATATATATATATATATATATATATATATATATGGAGGAGCTCATATATAGAGAGCAAACATGATCTGGGCAACTCACACTTCAGACACTTCTGCCCACCCTACTACAGATGTAGACATATTCTTTGATGTTGCCATCAGTTAAGGGATTTTCTGCACTGAGATAGGACTATCTGATGCTCTGTTCACTCTACCAGGCTGCTCTTTGCCCTCTGCTCCTTTCTCCTGGGCTTTAGCTACTACTCTATCCTCTTCTAGCAGTTCTTATAGCTTATAGCCCAGGAGTTATTTATCATTTTTGTGATTTCAAATCCCAATCAGCTACTAATAAAAGCCCTGAGGTATTTTTAAGTCTTTCTGCAGCTGCTCGCTTATGATACTGAAATCTGAGTTATGTTCTAAAGTTTCTTTTAATTCCTATTGTACTCTTGAGTTGATAGTTTGTGTCACATTCAAATAGTGTTGGGAACTCTATCTAGAAAAATCGCAAAGGGGTTGAGTGAAATTGGGTTAAGAGGAATCTTTTCAATCCCCATAATGCCCCTGGTTGGCATGCAAACTGGCTTCACTGAAAAGGAAAGGGGGAAATTAATGACCGTTGTCCTTTTATTGATCAGCCCAAACCTGGACACTTGCATGCATGAAATGGAGCAAACAGGATCATTCAGGAATTATATAATTAGATAAAAGATGTGGGTAGGCCATGAAGTGAGAACAAAGTTCCTCCTCATTAGAAGACATATTTGTTGAGTATGTTATAAAGAGTATTCTCCAACTAGTATGGGTTGGACTAAATAACCCCTCAGGGCCCTCCCATTGTTCAGATTCTATGAGACTATGAACAAATGAGAAGAATAATAGTAAATGAACTGATAACCTAGAGAAAGGTTTCTAACTATATTTCAGAAAAAATATATTTTCCAATGTTTTTATCAGTGCTATGTATGAAGACATAGAAACTTCTTTTTCTAATTTGTAGACACCAGGAAGCTTGGAAAAATAGATAATTTAATTGAAGAACAGAGTCAGCATCTACAAAGTTCACAATAGTCTACAACTAGGAGTTCTAGTTAATAATAATAAAAGTTAATGAGATTACATTTAATTGGTAATTGGTAAATGTAAAGTTCTCTACACAAGATCAAAGATTCATTTTCAAATGTACAAAAGAGTATGACTAGGCAAGAGTTTGTGTGAGAAATAATTCGGGATAATAGTTCAGTACAATCCCAATCAGAGTTTAGAATAGTGCAGCACAACTCCTACCTGGTCCCAATTCTCCTTTTTAGCCAAATATGAATATTCCTAGCAGTAGACTCTCATACTAATGTGTAAAGGATTTACTAGTATGTATGCTTGAAGGTGAATATTGCCTCGTCTCTTTTTTCTGCCTCCTCTCCTACATCCAGGCTTTAAGAGGCCTTTGTTCAGGTGTCTAGAGCTTCCTTGTTGCCTGAATCATTCACTGTGATATAATACTAGGGACTTATTTAATATTTGTCTCATCTTGGAATTTAAAAGTAGCCTAGAGAGGAATTAGTTAAGCCAAATGTAAAGATACTGTAGAGAAATCAGATGGAGAGATATTTATAATTATGGAATCTTTCTAGCATCTCTCAAATAAGTCTAGATCATTTCCTATCCTGCCTTTTTTGAGAGTCAGCGTGGTATAGTAGATGAACGTGGAATTTGGTAAGAAGACCTGGACACAATATTTATGAAGTGCCTACTATGTGCCAGGCACTGTACTAAGCTCTGACGACACAAAGAAGGCAGTTCCTGCCCTCAAGGAGTGAATAACCTAATGAATCCTTGCTTTACCACTTACTTACAAATATTTATAAAGCTCCTACTATGTGATAGGAACTGGAGAAAAGTAAAAAATAAATAAGACAAGACTCCTGTCCTCAAGGAGCTCACAACTTAGAGTGGATATGCTAGGTACATAAATAAATGGATTATAAATGTATAAGATGAGCAGAAAGGACTGTAATATCTGAAGAAAGCATTCTCTCTAGTTTGGGTAAGCAGAGAAACTCAGTAGAGAGTCATCTATAAGTTGGGGCTTCCACTATGAGGTGAAGATCTACAGTCAAAGATGGGCATACCAGGCATAAAAAACTTTCCACTAACCTTCAGTCCAGCTCCCCCAGATGTAACTCCTACCCTGTATTTGCTACTCAATGATGCTTAAATGGAGATGCTAACAGCTTGAGCCAGTATTTATTTATATGTCTTGTTTTTAAAAGCAAGGAAAAAGGAGTAGGTCACATCTGATTGAATAATAGTAATGGTTAATAATAAATCTTAACCAAACTTTCCCAAGAAAGAGCAAGAAGACTGAGACATTATTAGAAGGGATTCGCCAACAATTATAAATACTTCATCCTAGGTGAGAAAATCCTTTAAACATATTAATCAACTGTGAAATCCAAGCCAATATAGAGAAACACTAATCCTAAATGCTTTCTGCTACCTTAAGTCATACACCATGAAGTCATCTGAGTGACACTTCCCTCCATGTGAGTAAAACCATCGCAAAATTCCCCACACAGTGGGAGTTTTCCTGGCAGTCACAGACTGTTCCTAGGGAAAAACATGTTTGACCTGCCAGAAGAGCTGATGTCCAGGGTGTGGGCATTTGATTGCAGGAGAGAGTTTTTTATTGTGTTTCCATCCTTCCCCATGATGTGGCATCACATGGGCACAATCTTTCTCTGGAGACGTTGTGTCCTTGGTGAAACTCTCAGAGGTTGTTTTCTCAGAAGTCCCTGATAAAACAAAAGGCAATTTAATTTTTGAAAACTGCTAAGTTAGCTGAAGAAAATCACCAGAACATCAGTGATGACATTAGATAGGAGGGCTTAGTGTGAAGTTGACCTTAAACTCTGTTTTTCCCTCTGAAAAATTAGAAGGAGTGATGGCAGAAGTAAGTGATATATCTTCCACCTCCAAAGGCTTGGAGAGTCTCCAGTGTTTTGGATAGGTCTATTTGGTCTCTTATAACAAGATCTTAAAGTTAATATGCTGCTTGTTCCTCTTATTGTTCAATTATGTCTAAATCTTTGTGTCCCCATGTGGAATTTTCTTAGCAAAGATACTGGAGTGGCATGCCTCTCATTTTATAGATGAGGAAATTGAGGCAAACAGAGTTAAGTGATTTGCCCAGGATCACACAGCTAGGAAGTATCTGAAGTCAGATTTGAACTAACAAAATTGAGTCTTCCTTTACTCCAAGTCCTGCACTCTATCCACAGAACCACATAGCTGCCCAGCTTATTCCTATTCTTGCCTTCTTTTTTTTTAACCCTTAACTTCTATTTTAGAAGCAACACTGTATATTGGTCCCAAGAATGGCAGAAGGGCTAGGCAATGGGGATTAGGTGACTTTCCCAGAGTCACACAGAGAGGAAGTGCCTAAAGCTGGATTTGAACCCAGGAGCTCCCATCTTTAGGCCTCCCTCTAAACCCACTAAGCTACCTAGCTCTTCTTTTCCTTTCATATTATAGGATATTGATATGGAAGAGTCCTTAGAAGGATTGCCTCATTCCGCCACATTGACCTAAGTAAGTCAATTCCCCGCCTCTTTTTTTTTTTACAATAAAGAAAATGAGGTTCAGGGAATGAAGTCTCTATAGTCATATAGCAGCTTCTAGACTCGAATGCAGATCTTCTATTCCCAAATCCAGAGTTCATTCTATGACATCCCTCTATTTCCCTTTGGGCAGTCTAATTCTCTTTTGACTTTCCTCAAGATTAATGATGATGATCATAACTAGGTCAGGGTCATAAGGGTTTTGCTCCAGGGTGCTGAATTTGGAAGGCTCTGAAATCACTTACACTCCTTCAATAGCTTAGTTAGCAAGAGTAATTAATTAGGTTAGGAAACTACCAGATGGTGGGCTGGGATGAGCTCCTCCGGAACTCCTTGCTGCAGATAGAGCAGCCTCCAGTAAAGCAGCCAGTATTCCAGGATCCATGTCTACCATTCCCAAATGATCACTGTGCTTTGTTCCATTTGCCCCAGGGAGATATTTTGGCAAGGTGACTTCTCTATCTAACTCCTCCTAATCAATAGGTTGGATGCTTGAGTCACAATTCCCTTTACACCAGGGCAGCTTCCCTCCCCTTCCCTCCCCTCCTCAACCAAAGAGCCAAAAGTCATGGTTTGATAGGAACAAGGAGTTTCTTAGGTTCATTCATTTTCATCATTGATGTCATAGGCTATAACAAAAGGCTTAGCTTTACCAAAAAGGGAATGGAGGCAGGGGAATGGAAGTTTCTAGAAAAGGGAAGGGAAAAGGAGGTATTTATTAGAGAGGGGGACATGAAGAGAAGCAGTCTGAAATACTTACATCTTATGTATCTCAGAGAGGTCCATGGATTCCAGTTCTTTTTAAACTAGTTTAGCAAGGGGGGCAGCTGGGTAGCTCAGTGGATTGAGAGCCAGGCCTAGAGACAGGAGGTCCTAGGTTCAAATCTGGCCTCAGACACTTCCCAGCTCTGTGACCCTGGGCAAGTCACTTGACCCCCATTGCCTACCCTTACCACTCTTCTGCCTTGGAGCCAATACACAGTATTGACTCCAAGACTGAAGGTGAGGGTTTTTAAAAGAAATTTTTTTTAATTAAAAAAAAAATTAAAAAAAACTAGCTTAGCAAGTCCCAGGCTATATGGCCCCTCTCCTTGGGTATTCTGAGAAGAGCTCTACAGCAAGCATTTCTACAAATTTCATCCTACTTAAAATATATCACTGGGTCTCAAGCCCTCAGTCAGTCCTTACCTTTGCCCATACTGATTCTCCTACTCTTTACTCTCACCTATCTGTATATTAGCCAGCAAACATTTATGAAAGGCTCACTATGTGCCAGACATTACATAAAGTGGTAGGTGTCTGTAAAGCATTGAATTTGGAGTCAGGAAGACCTATATTCAAAGCCAAAGCCATAAACTTACAAAGCAAATCACCTTGGGCAAGTCACATCCTCAATTTTCACATCTGTAAAATGGCACTGATACTACCTCCCAAGGTTATTGCAAAGATCAAATAAGATAACATATGTTACAAGTGCTTTGCACACCTGAAAATGCTATATAAATGCTAGCTTTTTTGTTTTCATACCATGAAGACATTCTCAAGCTTAAGCAATATCTTATTTTCTACACCTCTGTGCTACCAGTACCTCATGATTCTGCTCATCAGTGTGGTACAGAAGAAAGGGCACTGTCAAAAGAATCCTTCTTCTGACACTATGTGACCTTAGACAAGTCACTTTATCTTCCTAGGTCTCATTTTCCTCATCTGGAAATGAAGAGGACCAGATTGACTTTCAAGGCATTTTTAGCTCTAAAACAACCATCCTATCTACCAATGTTCTATAAAATGCCTAACAAGCAGCCTATGTCATGTTCTGATGAGGCTAAAATATCAACCTCCCAGTAGATTGCAACAGTTATTACTGAATCATGCATGGAGTCTTTAAGGAGGACTGGCACCCCTGGGATGAGGGGTTGCTGAGCCCTTTTCATGGATGCTTATTCACCTGTGACTCCAAGAAGCTGCAGCACTCCCAGCAGCCAACACCAGTAGACCATCTCAGCAGATGGGCTAAACCAGGTTGAAGGTATGTGAAGACTTCTTCTAGCAGAATGGGTAGATGAGAACAATTTGTTCCAACAGCCATGAAAGTAGCTAAAGCAGGCACTGTGGAGCAAATAAAGCTTAGACATCAAAGACGTTGAGATTATCCACTGCATCCTGCACCATAGCCAGGCATTTTGACCTTTTTCTTTCCACTGGATTTTGGTGACTTTGGAAGAGAGAGCAAGACTGATGACTTTGTGCAATTCTGCCTCACTTCAATCCAATTCACGAACACATCAAGTCATCACCCTTGGTGTCATTGGTTCTCTTCATAAATGAAGGACAAGCAAAAACTGGATCATGCTTAATTGTTCTGTTAATGAACGATTTAATTGTGTATTGGAATAAATACCTGGACATTTCTGATTCAAATCATATATAATATAACTTTCTCTACCCACCCTCCTTTGGGAGGGAAACCCTAGAAGTAAGCCTAAGCTATAAATAAAATCCTCCCTGGGATACCAAGGTCAAGGATTAATGAATCAAAGAGTGTGAAATGAAGAAGTGCAGCCCCTCTCAAAAGGTTACAGTTCCTTAGACCTGAACTCAGGCCAAATTATTTTATTTAGGTATAGAACAGGGAAGAGAGGCATAGGACCCCCAGCTAAATCTGGATTCATTAGTCATCCTTTAAGGTCACACTTTTGTAATATAGTTGTCCCTCACTATATTGCAGTTCACTTATCACAGCTTTACTGTATCCCTGATTTTATATATATATAAAACTTTGGATAAAACATTTAACCTGCCAGTTTCCTTATTTGTAAAAGGTAGATAGGAATAACTGTGGTATCTACATTACAGAAATGTTGTAAGGATCATATCTGATGTTTATGAAAGTGGTTCTTCATATATATACATATATACATACATATATATGCATATATATGTATATAATTCTTTATCAGGGAGTTATACTTATCACCAACACTCTATTGGCTGATGGGATGAAAAGCAACCAACCACAGTGCTATGTTCTGCATCCTGGGTGCTGATTGGCTCAGTGACTGTAGGTTAATAACAGTGTGGAAAAGGTTTATAGGAGAGTGGGAAGCATTTATAAAGCTTTAAAATATATATATATATACACATATATAATAAAATATAGCACTGCTACTTCATGGATTTTCACCTATCACAGGGGTCTCTGGAATGTAATTTCCATGATAGGTCAGGGATCACTGTAATTTTATAATTAATAGAGAGCAAAGCAAGCAGAAGCAGAAGAATAATTTATAAAATCACCAAAATAATATAAAGGAAAACAACATGGAAAGACTTCAGAATTCTGACCAATGCAGTGACTAATAATGACTTCAGAAGCCTGAGGGTAAAGCATGCCTGCTGCTACCATGAATAAAATAACTGTAGCTAGAATAAGAAGAAACACAGATCATTGTGAGGTAGGGGATGGATGTGGAATGAGGCAAACATTTTCAAAGGCATGGCCAAAGTGTTGATCTGTTTTGCTTAACTATACTTATTTGGAAAGAGAGACAGACAGACAGAGACAAGCAAAGAGACCCAGAGACAGAGATAGTAAATACTTAAATGCTTTTAAAATTATTCCTTTCTTCATATATTCCATAATGGTCAAGAACCACTTTCATGAATATTATCAGATGTGATCCTTACAACATTTCCATAATGTAGATACCACAATTATTCCTATCTCCCTTTTACAAATAAGGAAACTAACAGGTTAAATGTTTTATCCAAAGTTAAATAGTCAAGATTCAAATTTCAAGTCAAGTGCTCTTTCTATACTAGTATCTTTTTTCTCAAAAAAAAAAAATAATAATAATAGCTAAGGGCAGCTGGGTAGCTCAGTGGATTGAGAGCCAGGCCTAGAGACTGGAGGTCCCAGGTTCAAATCTGGCCTCAGACACTTCCCAGCTGTGTGACCCTGGGCAAGTCACTTGACTCCCATTGCCCACGCTTACCACTCTTCCACCTAGGAGCCAATACACAGAAGTTAAGGGTTTAAAAAATTAATAATAATAATAATAATAATAATAATAATAATAGCTAGGCTTAATACATTGAAGCCAAATTCTTTAAAGGATCTCTGTTAATGTCATCATTCTGGATTGTGAAATCTACCAGCCAAGGGAAGATATGAAGTGCCCATGACCTTAATATTATTATTGTAAATGTGCCTCAGCAATTTAATTTTGAATAAGGGAAGTTAATTTGACTCAAGTCAATCTACTAATATGTACTTCAAGGACTTGTTATCAGTTAACAACAGTTGCTTAGGTCCTCATTCAATTTATCTTTAATAGACCTTAACATGGGCCACTAACCCTAAATTTGGCTGTGACTGAATGGCATCAATGTGGAGATTATCTATTATGTAAAAGTCCTCCAGAAGCTGATTCAGGCATGTGTGACAGCTTTCAGCGTGGATTGATTTTGCTTATAGTATTATTTGGTCTTAAGTGATTTTGTAAAAAGAGTAAAAATGAGACAATGATTTTGTAATTGTGCATGAAATATTATTGCAAGAATCAATTATATTTTCTATTTAGGATCATAGGCATCAAAGCTGAAGGGAATAGAGGTCATTGAGTCCAACTTGCTCATTTTACAGATGAGAAAACTGAGGGCAAGAGAAGAAAAGTAATAGAGATAGCAAATAATATTTGTGCCTGGGTCAAGCCTAGAATAGCACCCAGGTGACATGAGATGGATAGAGACAACAGACATAGCTAGTAAATTGTGGAAGTGGAGGCTGCAAGGAGGTTATCTGGGACTCAGTGTACTGGGGCAAGGAAGAACCATCTGATAGCTTCTCTTTTTAACTAGTTCTTCTTGCTAATGAGGAACTAAACTTGGTTTTCACCTTATTGAAGGAATGCACAGGTTCTCAGACCTCTCTAACCCTATAAATTTTAGCAACTGAGTCAAAGCTGAAATTTTCTTTTCCTATTTATGTCTATGAGAAGCAAATTATCCAAGTCACCCTAGGGAAGTAGGAAGTTCCAGAGCGGAGGTGCAAATCCAAGTTTTCTGACTCCAGATGTGTGTTCTTTCTACTATTCTCTATGACTTCTCAAGCAGCCAATGCAAGTCAAAAAAAGGATTATGTAAAATCCATTGTGTCTTCCTCTAGACTCAACAGATGAATTTATTTTCTTTACCAAATTGTTTTGCATGATGAATAATATTTAGCAATTGGCAACAGTTGAGTCAATTAATCTGCCTGGAAAAACTATCAGTTCTCAAGCCAAACAGGGTCTGAATTTCATGTTTTTTAAACAGACAATAAATGCAAAAATAGCATGAACTTTCTTTCCATGATAGTAAGTCACATTTGAATCTGACAGACCCCCTGAGGAAGGAAGGGTAGGATCATGATGGCATATTTTCTTGACAGGTGCAAGAATCAATAATAGATTATATTCATTGTAGTGCTTGTTTTTCAAAATTCTTAAAAAGCAAACCACCTTTACCAACTGAGTTTGAGACTTTGAGGCCCAGAGACAGAATCCTATATTCATTGGAGCATGTTCGAGGTTGATGTGTACAAATTAATCTAATGACCAAAAGACATGGGAGCTGTATGTGTCCTGATCACCTCATCAACCCAGGTCCTCCATGCTTATTCCAGGGCCAGGAATTGAAGCAACTGCTCTTGCAATAGTCCCAGACAAAGGGTCATACCAGAACTTTGTAAACTAACTCTGAGTGGTTTGGGAAGGTTAGGTTTGTACAATGTTATAATAAGGTAAAATAGGGAGAAACGATGTGTTATAGTGGAGAAAACTAACCTCAGAGTCATTCAAGACCCTCCTCTGATAGATATTTATGTTATATGTCTATTACATATTATATATTATAATATATTGTATATATTCTGTCTCTTTCTGTCTGTCTGTCTGTCTGATATATACATATATATACATATATATTCTTCAAACCTGGATGAGTCACTTAATCTTTCAGGACCCCAATGATACTAGGACTATAAATTGAGTCAGTTAGGTAGCTGATCAGAGTGCTGGACCTGTAGTAAGAAAGACCTCTGTTCAAATCTAACTCGGACACTCACTAGCTCTGTGACACCTGAGGAAGTCACTTAACCTCTGTCTGCTTCGTTGTAAAATGGGATAATAAGAGCATTGACCTTTCAAGGTTGTTGAGGTTAAAATGAAATCACTTGAAAAGTGCTTTGCAAGCTGTAAAGATTTATAAATATAAATTTATATATACTTATATGTGTATATTTATAAACATAAATATATAAATATATAAATAATAAATAGTGTTAAAATATAAATTATTATAATTATTACATGTTAGAATATAATTGCTATATCATAACATAGCCATTATATGTGACATTTATATAACATTTATGCTTATATAAATTTATTTAAATGCTAGTTGTTAGTATGACTAGCTTACAGTTACCATGCCTCCATTCTGATAAAGACTTCATTCTCTAAGCCTTCTTCTGCACTCCTGCTGAGCTCAAATAATATTCACAGAGCATCATAGGAATGTGCTGATAAATATTTAGCAACTAGAATTTCCAGAAAATACCAAAATATATGCACACATATTTTTTTTAGTTTGCATTATTAACACTTTCTTAGAGTCCAGATTCTCCACATTCCTCTTTGGCTATGGAGCCCTCGACAAGTCACTGTTGCCTAATGAGAGCTTTGACTGATGTGGAAGGTCATAGGATGATGTATATTTAATAATGATATTCTTCCTGTGACTTAACACCTTGAAGAGATTTAGAAACTCTGATGCAAAAAGAAAGGAAAGACAGTTGGAAAAATGAGTAAAATGTACTCAGTCTGTTCTGAGCCTTTGGGGAACTGGACATAATCATCATCTTTGTCAACACTATCTTTTACTGTCCTCAGTAGAAAGTGTTCTTAAACACTATCACAGGAAGCATGAGGAGGATAGATAAAACAGGAAGTCACATTCATTCCATTCATATGTTTGTTGTCCTGATTCCTGAGATGATCAAGTGCCTGGCTGTTCTAGGGACTGATTTAAACTAAAATAAATGCAATAATGCCAAGAGAAGGGATGTGTGTGTTATGTGTATGCCCATTTGCCTAGAAATTGGAAATACAGCAGTGAAGGATCTACAGAAGAGGAACGGGGAGATCCACTCTTTCCCAGGTCCTATTCTCTTTACCATCCTAACCCCCTTCCAAATATACACATATTTGACAGTGAAAAATCTTGTCAATGGTGCCTTGGGACACCTATAGGATTCCCAACTATATTTCTATTGGGAAAGGGAAGATCCATTCATCTCCTTTCTTGTACAGGCAGAAACATCCCTAACCATAGAGTATTACTTCTCTTCACAGATACAGATTACAGATCTTCTATCTGGCCCCTAGAATATAAACCCTAAAAGTAAAACTGTCCTAGGGCAAAAGAGAGGATGATTCAGTCAATCAGTAAGTATCTATTAAGTGCCTATTATGTACCTGCTACTGTGCTAGGCACTGGAAATAAAGACAATAAAGAAACAGTCCCTACCTTCAAGGAGTTTATGACATCTAAATAAAGGTATACAAAATGAATATGCAAAGATAATGGGGGATAGTACTGTCTTGGGGAGCAGGAACCGCCTCATAGAAAAGATGACACTTTTCCTGAGATTCAAAGGAAAGTAGGGATTCTGAGAGGTGGAGATGAGCCATGCAGTGGTATGGAGAGGATGACATAGTGTCATACGGGAGGAACAATGAGGTCAGTTTGACTAGACTCTAGAATGGGTGATGGAGAGTAATAAGATTCAAAGGTTGAGATAGCATGCAGATCTGGATGGCAATTCAACAATTCTGTCAGGGTTAGACTAAACCAGATAATCTATATTCAAGAGACATCTATAGCTACCACCCCTGGAAACTTTGTCTAAGGGTCAAGCTTGTAAATTTACCCAGATTGCCTTGTGGAAGGGCTTAACCCCCATCATCTCCTCCCCAAGAGCCTGCTTATATTCACTGTGATGTGGACTTCATTAGGTTTCTCTTTGAGCAGCTGCAGAAAGAATCCAGCCTAAATAAGAGGATGTAGGAGGGGCATCACTGAAAAGATTCCATTGTGGTACCCAAGAGATTATATTGTTTGTGTCTAGGCTTGGAGGAGCACATACTGGATCCAGAGATTTTCCCTTTGAGGATGCTGATGCAAAGGTGTGTGTATCCTAGAAAAAAATGACTTGATGGCACGCCTCCCAGCCATTGACATTTTGTGTTTTGCTCAGCCCCACTACGTGGCAATGTCATATTGCTTTTATTGGGATGGCATGGTGTAACTTCTCTGCCAGGCAATGATCTACTGATTTCATGATCTCTGTAGATGGTACACTTTTGTTCTTACAAAATTGGTGAACAGTGCTTCAACCATATCTAACTCTTGCCTTGTTTGACTCTTTGTGACCCCACTGGGGATTTTCTTGACAAAGATACTGGAGCGGTTTGCCATTTCCTTCTCCAGCTCATTTTACAGAGGAAGAAATTGAGGTAAACAGGATTAAGTGACTTTTGCACCTAGTCTGAGGCCAAATTTGAACTCAAGAACAAGAGTCTTGCAGACTCCAAGTCCAGCACTCTATCCATAGCACCACCTCCCTCCCTCTTTTGATTATAGGTATTATCAAAGAATGTCTCTGATGGACATTGTCTGCTTCTCACTTCTGCCTTTGGTTGGAATCTATAGCTAAAGTGCTAGAGTTCTTCTACATTAGAAAAAAGTAGGACCTACTCTCTTATTAGTTCAGATCCTTGAGGCCTGAGCTTTAACTTTTCCAGGCTTTTAGTACAACTAGAATCAGATTAAAGGAAAGGCTTCAGCTCCTTTTCTTCTCATAAGATCTTTCAATTCTCAGAGGCTTAGAGAAGTTTTCACTTTCAGCATCTAAGCTCTTTTAAGAATAGGTAATATCCATAAGTAATCTAATAAGTAGTCTGCCTTTGAACCTTCAGTCTAGGCCTTCATTATGGTTCACTATCTCAGACAACTCTCTGATTTAGGATTAGAAGTTTCTTATGATTCTCAAATGCCTTACCAGGATCCTCTACTCCCAAGCCCCTTTGATATGGGGTTGGGAGTCTGCCAAAGAAATTACAAAAAATTATGTGAGTCTGAGATACCTTATCTTTCCCTCTGTCCAAGATTCTTTGGGTTTCTCATGCAAATGAAAGGAAAGGGGGAAAGAAAAAAAACACAAGATGGATTCTAGGCGTCAGTCTCTATATTAAGCTTTTGTCCCAAATTCTTGCCTTCATTATGTATAAGTAGTCAAGTACAAACCTTCTAATTCTGGCTTGAGCAGCAAGGAGAGAGAAGAACATTAGGCTAGGAATAACTAGAAGTGGATTATTATTTGGGTTTTGTTAGTAACAGAACCATGTGGTTTTTGATAAATCACTTTACTACTCTGTAACTTAATTCTTTTGCCTAAGAGCAGTTTTATACCATGAAAAGAACCCTGGTTTTGCAGACTGAAGACAACTGTTCAAATCCTGACTATTCTACCTTGGGCAAGTCAAGTCACTTCTTTAAAAATAAGAAGGTTGGGCCCAATCTCTAAGACCTCTTCTAGTGCCATGTGCCATGAAACCATGTTGTATATGTGTGCATATATTAGTACCTTCACAATAGGATGGCAGGCTGCATTTAAATTAGCCGAAAATATAAGAGGAAGGTGGGTGGGGAAGAAAAGAGTCATGCATTTCTTTATCAATGAAAAGTGTGTGGGTAAATATAAAAATGCATAAGCAAGGCATGAGTTGCTAATATTAAGAGTCTAAAAGCAAAATCTGAGAGTTCCTTTCTGTTTCAAAACGGAAACAGCCCTTTTTGGGATAATGTTTGTATCCTTTTCATAATGAAAGGATGCAATCTCCACATCCTGCTCTGTTTCTGTAAATGACACAGAAGGATGAGCGATTCCTCTGCTGGTCTACCAAGATTTGAGGGGATGTCCGGTCCCAGAACTTGGATTGTCAGAATCAGAGAAATGGAACTGTGGTCTTTGTATTTAGACATTGTGAAATTCTGCTGAGACATTGTTCCCACGCATACACAGACTCTCTGTAAGGCTGGGAACGAGGTGATCTAGGATTTTTTTTTTAGGCCCAGATTTTTTATTTCTGTAGTGACTTTCTAGATTCATTTTTCCAGATTAAGGCTGGCTAGATCAGTCCTAAAGGACTCTAGGACTACCTTCTGAGGGTAGGGATACTTTAATACTGTGTATGAGGGTGAGTATTGATGGTAGGGGGGTATATCTAGACTCCCCCCTTGTTAGCTTTCAGTGGGTCAGATGAGCTAATCACTCACCCCCACCCCTAGGGAAGACCTATGAGAGAACAAACTCAAAGAGGTTCCCCAACTGGCAAAGCCAAAGTGGGGATGTTGAAGGAAGGTGTTGGGGTTCAGTTGTGACCCTAATGGTTTGGATCCCACCCTCAAAGCCTCCCCCACTCCTAAGTTCAAATTAGCTTTTGCCCATCAAGATGGAGTCAGGTAATGGTCTGCCCCAAGATCAGTCTTCCTCCCCTCCAAGCAACACCCCAAGCTACCTCTAATAAATTAATAACGATTTATTGTAAAGACAAGGGAATTCAAGGATATTTGGGTCATGGATATTGGTGGAATATGAGGAAGGAGGAAATCAGGATAACTTCTCTATCACCTATGAACCCCCCCCAACAAGAGAGCAGTTCTGGTTTCTTCTGTAGCTTGAACTCAGTAACTGATTCTCTCTCACCTAACAATATCCTAACCTTAACTCTAACTAACAAACAGAGGAATATTTGAAAGGAAGGGGTACAAGCCGGATCAAGGAAAGGTCCCCGGATGCCCGCTCCCAAACGGAGTCCTGGCACTATGAACAACTGAAGCACGAGTATCACAAATTCTTCCTGGTTGGCAATGAAGGTCTATAGAAAGAGTGTTGCTGTTGTAGACACCAAAATGTCAGGTAATTTCAGGTTTGGAAAACTAACTTCTCCCAGATCCTCCCAGCCACCCTTCTCCACCAACCCCTTCTCCCACCAAGCACCAGCCCAAGTCTTCTCAGAAGTCTCTTTTTGACAGTTAGCACCTTCAGAATTCTCCTCCAAACTCCTCTTGCTGTTGGCCCCTCCCAAACAGAATTCTCTTAGGGTTTCATGGGGTCAGCTTCCAGTCTCCTTCCAAGATGAGTGCTTAGTGATCCTTGATTTACCCCAAATCCACAACTGTCAGCTCAAGTCACCATGCCATTTTGTTATTCTTATTTAATGATTAGTGCTCCAGTTCCATTTGACCAATCACCATCAGTTAGCTTTTACATGGGGATATTTGCTTATATAAACATTTAGCCCTAATACCAAAGGGCACACTCTCCTCTATACTACCTTGGTCCTTTGGGAGGCTGAAAATACAATTTTGCATAGTATTCACCCTGCCAAGTTCTTTTTCCAAGTATCACATGTCTGGATAGGTGAATACACCTCTGTATCTTGGCTATGGCTGAACTCAGGACTTCATTGCTGCACTTGCTAGCCAAAAACCCAGGATGGATGGCAGCTCCTAGAGCCTAACTGGCTCATCTCTTTGACTTTTGGAAACGCAGGAGGTTGTAGCCATCTCCAGTACTCCTTTCTTTGAAACAAGAGAGAACAGACACAATAGAGACAGAAACAACAATAGGGCCCGAAGCTCCTGGACCACCTTGCAGCAGCCTTGGTGAAGGGGTCTCACTCCCCACTGAGGACTTTCTGCAGAAGAACACAGGCAGGCAGGAACAAGGGGGACCCCACTCTGGTCAGCAAGTGTCTTTGAATACATTCAGTCCTGGCTACAAAGCCAGTTAACCACCCATCTCTTTATCACATGGTAAACCAGACCCGAACCAGCTCTAGGTCAAAATCACAGAACATTATATTAAAAACAGGCTTCCTGGCCTCTTCTGTATGGAGATTGCACCAAATGAAGACACACTGCCTGCTCACCAGCCTTTCCTCTCCTCCGCCATCACATTTCCTAAGTGGAAGGAACTTGGGTAAGAAAACTCCCTCTACTGGAGCAGCCTATAGTCTTTAAAAAATAAAAAATCACCCTTACCACTCTTCCACCAAGGAGCCAATACACAGAAGTTAAGGGTTTAAAAAAAAAGTCAAAGGGCAGCTGGGTAGCTCAGTGGATTGAGAGCCAGGCCTAGAGATGGGAGGTCCTAGGTTCAAATCCGGCCACAGACACTTCCCAGCTGTGTGACCCTGGGCAAGTCACTTGACCCCCATTGCCTACCCTTACCACTCTTCCACCTATAAGTCAATACACAGAAGTTAAGGGTTTAAAATAAAAAAATAAAAAGACAAAAAATAAAAAAAAAATAAAAAATGACTCTGATCTTCTGTCTCAGAACTAATACTGTGTATTGATTCCAAGGCAGAAGAGTGATAAGGGGTAGGTAATTTGGAGTTAAGTGAGTTCTCTATGGTCATATAACTAGGAAGAGTCACACAGATTTGAACCCATGTGCTCCTGACTCTTGACCTGGATCTCTATCCACTGAGCTACCTAGTTGCCCCAGGCAGCCTATAGTCTTAAAGACCTACCCATCACACTGAGAAGAGGTTCAGAAATTTGTCCAATGTCACACAGCCAACATGCGAAAGAGGAGAGATTTGAGCTTAGGTCATTTGGACTACAAATCTGTTCTGTATTTCTCTTCAAGTATAATAAATAGCTCAGCTTCCTTGACTCCATGAGAAGTCAATATCAGTCAGCCAAACAATTTGCTTTTAGAAGGCAGTTAAAATGGCTCAGTGGTTTGAGAGCCAGGCCTAGAGATGGACATCCTGGATTCAAATATGATCTCAAATACTTAAGTGTATGACCTGGGACAAGTCACTTAACCCCTATTGCCTAGTCTTTACTGCTCTTTGCCCTTAGAACCAATATTTATTATTGATTCTAAGATAGAAGTTAAGAGTTTAAAATAAAACAAAGCAAAAAGCAGTTTGCTATTAGAAAGCAATATTCAGCACGATGACATAGGCACAAAACATTCCTCCAAAGCTTCTGATATATTTTTCTACAGGTATATTCAGAGCCCAGAGGAAAGTGAGCTAAGTCTTTACTTATGGAGAAGGGAAAACTCAGAGCTCCTGGCTACTTAGAAGTCTTTTTCTCCCTTTTTTTATTGGGTTCTCCTTAAATTCTCCTTAGGCATGGGTTTAACAAATTGACCTTTCCTCATTCAACTCTGGTGCAGACATTGCTGCCAGTTGGTGCTATCCCATGCAAGGATGCCATTTGGAAGATGAGAAGTCTGAAATCCTCTGAGACCTGAATAGGGCACCCTGCCATTAATCCTTACTTCCCTGATGCCCACAGGCAAGATGTGATAGTAGGATATTTGGGTCATAGATTTAGAGCTGACAATGAACTTAAAAATCATCTAGTTCAATGCCCTCATTTTACAGAAGAGAAAGTTAAAGGCCAAGGGAGAATGCATAACTTGGCTAAAGTCAATAATGTAGTAGGCATCAAAGGCAAGATTTGAACCTCAATATGCTTTCTATGATTCTATAACTGCTCTCCCCCAAAACAACCACAGATTCAGATTCAATATGCTTCTTAACTGAGAAACCATATTTTTGTACTTAAAAATGCAATTATTTCCATACAAGCAATTTTTGTTTATCTGAGTCAGTGAAGATAAGAGACTATCTTATAGACTTATCACATCTTTTTAGCTGAAAGGAACCTTAAAGATTTAACCTCATTATTTTATGAATAAAGAAATGGAAACATAAAAAGGCAAGTGACTTGTATCAGTCACACAGCTAGCTAAAGCAGAGTCAGGACTAGAATCTAGGTCTTCTTCTCAATGTTCTTTCCTATGGAGTGCTGCCAGAACTCAGCAGCATCCAGAGCTGCACCTAATGGACTCTGATGACCTAGATACTTCATAGATGGGATGTCTCCGTTTATACAAAGGGAATCCTGCTGCAGGAAGTGGGGCCATTACTCAGTGCCCTTCCCACCCATGATCTAATTGATGGGATAAGATGTATATATACAAGAAAAAGGGACATGTGGGGTGTTCAAGGAAGACTAGCATCTCTCGTGAGGGCTTACTGAGCCTTTTTCAGGGCTGCTCAACTCCCTTTGGTGTCCACCTGCCATCTATCTCTTACCTGTGCCTCCAAGAAGCTGTGGCATGCACAGTGACCACACTCTCATCAAATCATCTTTCAGATGGGTGAAACCATTTCAAATAAGGCCTCAGACTCATCTGTGAGTGGGGAATATCTACCCCAAGCATATGAAGACTTCCCCTGGTGGAATGGATGGATGAGAACAATTTGTTCCAAGAGCCACAAAGGCAGCTGAAGCAGGCACTGTGGAGTGGAGGTCCTATGGCTTGGTCAGATATCAAAGACGCCAAGGTCATTCACTACATCCTGGACGATCACCAGGCTCCCTGACTTTTGTCTTGCCACTGGGCTTTAATGACTTCAGAAGAGAGAATGAGGCCAACAACTCTGTCTCACTTTAATAAAATTCATGAGCAAGTCAAGACATCATCTCAGAATGTCATTGATTCTCTTCAAAAAGGAAGGATGAATAACAGCAACTAAAACAATAATACAGATAACAAATAATTGAAAGCAAATATGATAGAAAGAGTCCTAGGCTAGGAGTCAGAAAAGCTGAGTTAAATTCAGATTCTCCCATTTAAAACTTAACCCCCATTGCCTAACTCTTACCACTCTTCTGCCTTGGAACCAATACATAGTATTGATTCCAAGATGGAAGGTAAGGGTTTAAAAATAATAATAATAATAATAATAATAATAATAATAATAATAATAATAATAATAATAATAGTTGTTGTTATAAGCTTAATAACTAATGGCAAAAAATTAATAATCAAATAAACATGCAAAATAGAGAAGGAAACCTCAACATTTAAAATGGATATGATTGACCTAGGAATCAGAAAGATGAGTTCAAATCCAGCCTTCGATTTTTATTCTGAGTAAGTCATAATTTCTCTTTGTCTTATTTTCCTTATCTATGAAATGGGATATTGGAGGTACAATTCTAATGCCAGCACCCTCTTAGTTCAGGTTCAGTGTGGGGTAGAAATAAGGCACTTTAAAGTCATTGAACAGTTAACAAAAGGAGGTTTGCTTTACCCAAACATAAGCAACAAGTACACTATGACTGTTCGGTTCTTTGGACAGTGCCTCGGGGAAACATCTCATTGCTCATGCGGTCTTGGGCATCTATCAAGTCTGAAAGGTCCAGACTGCATGAGGCTTGGATTTTCCCCCTCTTAAATGCCCATGAAGCTGCATCAGGGAAGCTGAGGCTAATCAGGGCCCAGGAATAGCTTTGTCCTGGACCTACCCCACATTGGGGGTTTCCAGAGGAGTGGAGGTAGGGGGGAGTAAGAAAGGAAGCTATGGAGGGAAGGCTGAGGTCAATCAGGTCTTCAGGTAGCTTCAGTGTTCTTTTAAGGGAAGCCTCCCTTCGTGTGGGAAGGAGGAAAGACTATGTCAAGGAATTACTGGTCCTATCACATAAGAGAACTGGACTCCGTGTCCTCCAAGATCCCTTCCAACATATATAAGGATATGTGATCATAAGAATAAATAAACAATAACCCCCCTCAAATAGTTTTGTCTGCATACCTTCCAGGTCCATCTAAAGTTTCATTAACTCTGCCTTTTTTCTTTCAATTCTGTCCTTAGACATTTACTAGCTGTGTGACTCTGGGAAAGTTACTTTAAAAAACCAACCAAACCCTATTTGCCTTAGTTTCCCCTACTGTTATATGGGAATAATAACATCTACCTTGCAGAGATGTTGTGAGGATAAATGAGATATTTGTAAAATTCATAGCCCAGTGTCTGGCACAAAGCAGGAGTTATATAAATATTTCTTCTTTTAATCTTTCTCCTTTGCTTTAAGTTGTATGGGATGTTTAGGGAGGGCTAGAACTTCTGGTGTCAGGGCTAGCCAAGTTCTTTTCAGAGCTGTTCATTCACTTTTGGTGACTACCTGTCACCCGACTCTCACCTAGTGATCCAAGAAGCTAGAGTATTCACAGCAGCCGCACTCCAGGTAAAACCATCTTGGCAGGTGGGCTAAACCAGACTAAGGGTAACCGGCGGGTCTCAGGTCCTTCAGTGAGCTAGTGAGGCTTGTCTACCCCAACTGTGTGAAGACTTTTCTCAGCAGAATGGGCAGATGAGAACAATTTGTTCCAACAGCCATGAAGGAGACAAAAGCAGCCACTATGGAGCACTTTAAATATAACCAAGAAGAACTGTGGGAGGAGAAACACAGAAGAAAAAACAATCGCTTGAACACATAGGCTGATGGGCTATTATTGGGGATGAAGACACTAAACGATAACTCTACTCCAACTATCAATAATATGGAATTAGGTCTTGATCAATGATACATGTAAAACCCAGTGGAATTGTGTGTTAGTTAAGGGGGGTTAGTGGGGTTTGGGGGAAAGGGAAAGAACATGAAATATGTAACTATGGGAAAATATTCAAAATAAACATTTTTTAAAAAATAAATAAATAACAATAACCAAGGTTGCCACATCCCGGGCCATTGCTAGTCATCCTGACTTTCATCTTGCCACCAGAATTCAATGACTTTGGAAGAAAGAGTGAGGCTGATGGTTTTGTTTTGTTTTTTTTTAAACCCTTGTACTTTCGATGTATTGTCTCATAGGTGGAAGAGTGGTAAGGGTGGGCAATGGGGGTCAAGTGACCTGCCCAGGGTCACACAGCTGGGAAGTGGCTGAGGCCGGGTTTGAACCTAGGACCTCCTGTCTCTAGGCCTGACTCTCACTCCACTGAGCTACCCAGCTGCCCCAAGGCTGATGGTTTTGTGCAGCTCTACCTCACTTACATCCAATTCATGTACAAGTCAAAATATCAGCCAGTGATGTCATTGCTCCTTTTCAAAAACAAAGCATGAAGAACAACAAGTCTTCTGCCCCTTTCTCCAATTTGCATGAGATCAGCTGGTAAGATGCAAGGAAAGAGGGCAAAGGAATGGAGAGGGGGAGGCATCAGAAGAAAGGCTTTGATTTTCTTCCTCCCACCTGAAGGTAAAAAAGCCAGGCTAAATATTACAAAATACTTTAAAAATAAAAAACTATTCTTTCAAATGGAAATTATGGGAGTTGTTGCTTCTGACTGTCCTGGAGAGTATTTTTATGTGTACTTTCATGCAATGAAAGTGGCTCGTCTGCCTATTTTTAAATGTCTAAATCTGTCACTTGTCCAAAGCTTTGTCTGTGTGCCATTCAGGAGGCTATGATTACTGCTCTTCCTAAAGCACTGTTGCATTTGAATTAGGTAAAGCTCACTCAAAACTCTAAATCCTCCTGCTGGTGAAAGCACTAGGAAAGGACGCTGACTGCTTATTATGGCCATTAAAATGCAGCTAGATTGGAACAGAAGTAAACACTATCATTTTTTAAAGTTGTTTTTTTTTTATAAAAAAGATTTTAAGCCCTTGCCTTCTCTCATAGAATCAATACTGTGAATTGGTTCCTAGGCAGAAAAGTGGTAAGGGCTAGGTGTTAAGTGACTTGTCTAAGGTCACACAGCTAGGAAGTTTCTGAGGGCAGATTTTAACCCTGTGTTTGAGGTCATATTTGAACCCAGGACCTCCCATCTCCAGGTCTGACTCTCTATGTACTAAGCTACTGTAAGGAATTAAATTTTATGGTTGGACTAAATGTATGAAAATTTTAAGATAATACTGTGGTTGCCAATTTAAAAATATTATAGCTCAAACCGAAAATGACTTTCAGTAGCTTTATTTACAAAGAGGTAGAAAGAGTGAAAGTAGAGAAATGTAAAAGAGGGTAGAGTAAGAAGTCTAGCTTATCACCCTAAATATTGCTCTGGTCCAGCTCAACCCACACAGGGCTCATTAACCCCTCAGCCAGAGGACTCAGTGGTGAATTAAGCAAGGATTCAACCCACGATGCCTCCTCTGAGAAGGGGAGGTTTCTCCAGAACTAATCTCTCCAGAAGCCAGGAAAGGAAAGTCAGCTTCTTACTCACCCAAGCCAAAGTCCAAAAGGGAAGAGATCTGGAAGCAGTCTTACCAGAAGCAGACCAAGAGCCAGAGTCCCAGGTCCAAGTTGTAGCTCCAAGTTGCAGTCCCAGTCCAAGATCCTCCAAACAGAAAATTCAGGACGTAGATCCCTTGGGCAGGAAGTTCAGGACTTTTATAGTCTTTTTTTCCATGTCCCTTCCTGTCCCTTCCTCCACTTTACGGGAGCCAATTGCAGTCTTTAATTTGCTTAGTTCTACCCAGGGGGTGGTCAGTCACTTCTGGAGTTAGTTATCAACCACTTTAGTAAGTGGTTTGTGGACACACATACACACTTAGTGTTAAGCAGGGTGTTTTCAGTTTTTGTTGATTGATTTAAAAATAGGCATGGGGAGCGTCAATCCTATCTTCACACTACCTAGCTGCCCCCTAATACTATCACTCTTACAGAAGGCATAGCTTCAGGAAAGTTTTAAAGGAAGCTGGGGTCTATAACCTCTCCAACTGCTTTTGAGAGGGAGGACGGAGTGAGGAAGAGTCTTTGTTAATGAGTTGCCTCCCCATTCTAAGCCTATTTTCTCATCTGAAAAATGAGGGTTGGGCTCAGAGATGTACTAGTAAATATTTAACAATCAGCTCTACAAAAAAAAAAGATGCACAACATACTTTTAAGTTGAATCTGAATTATTAACATATTCTCCATCACTTTCATAGTCTAGATAATCCACAAAATAATATATTAAGCCTTGTTTTGTAGTGTTTGCTATTCTAATCATGTAAATGCTTATACTGAATATTTAACAATGAGCTTTCTCAAGTGAATGCAAGCTGATTCCACCACACCTCAGCAAACTACTGGGTCTCCGTGCCCTTAGACTACCCAAGGATTGGTACCTGAGTACCTCCCCCAAACCTAATTCATGCCCTGATTAGTGCTCTGAGCTTCCACCAACAGCTCACTTTGTAATCATACCCTTTCATCATCTCTTCATCCCAGTCACAACTGGCTGTCGAGAGCTTGAATACACTTAGGTCCTCCAAAGGACCCAACAGCCCTTTCCTGTTACTTAGCATTACTAAGGCAGTATCCTATAGCTTGTAAAGATACCTGCTTCTAACAGCTGCTACTCCTCACATGGAGCCACTCACTGGGATCCTCAAAGGATCTGAGCATATCCTCTGCCTCAGGCACTCTGTTTCCCTCTGGGGAAGACTGATGACTTGAGGCTCAGAATTATGTCATTAGGATAACTCCCATCTGCCAGGGTTTGTCATCACTGTCCCAAAATGCTACTATTTCTCTGTGGGGAACTATATTAGGATCATTCATTCACTCATTCTCAAATGTCTAAATGCCAGGTTGGGGAGCCTTCCTCCATGAGAGTTTTTTCCTCATGCTCCCAAAGATTAAAAGGTAATCATAGGACCAAATCCTTATTACTGAGATCCACATCCAGACACTTTACAAACTAATCAGAATCTGCACCCTTAAATTGCCTGGGGTGTCATACCCAAACAATGCCCCCCATTCTCTTAGCTTCCATACAATACATTGTTTTCTAATCATCTCTCTCACCCAAGACCCACACTATTGTTAACTAACATTAACACTCTATGTGTTCTATTTTCTGTAAACTGCATTCAGAAGTGTGGTGGTAAATGTTTAACAACCAGCTCAATGAAAGGGAAAATGTACACATGACACATTTTTAAGTTTAATTCTCATCATTAACATTTCTCCATCATATTCTTTAGTCTAAACAATCTACAAAACAATAAATCAAACCTGGTTTGTAGAGTTTGACCATATCTGAAATGTAAATGCTTACATGGAAAAATATAACAACCGGCTCTCAAGAGTCAATTCAATGAGCAGCTAGGTGGCTCAGTGATGAGAGCCAGGTTTGGAGACAGGAGGTCCTGGATTCAAATCTTGATTTAAATACTTTCTAGCTAGGGGCAGCTGGGTAGCTCAGTGGATTGAGAGTCAGGCCTAGAGATGGGAGGTCCTAGGTTCAAATCTGACCTCAGACACTTCCCAGCTGTGTGACCCTGGGCAAGTCACTTGACCCCCATTGCCCACCCTTACCACTCTTCCACCAAGGAGTCAATACACAGAAGTTAAGGGTTTAAAATTTTAAAAAAAAATTTTTTTAAATAAATAAATATTTCCTAGCTATGTGACCCTGAGCAGGTAACTTAACCCCCATTGCCTAGCATTTACCACTCTTCTGCCTTGGAAACAATATTTAATATTTATTCTAATACAGAAAGTAAAGGTTATTTTTTAAGTCAATTCAAATTGACTCCAGCATACCGTGATTGGACTGGGTGATGTCTAATGATAATAATTATTAATCACAATCAGAATCAGAACAACTGACATTTATATAGTGCTTCAACCTTTGCAAAGCAATTTAGATGTATTTTCTTTTGAATCTCAAAACAATCCTTTCAAGATAAGTTGGGGATTTTTTTTTTTGGAGGAGAGAGGCAGATCCAAATAGCTGGTGCTATTTCGTTGGTGTATAGAACTATCAGGAAGGAAATTCCCTCTACCAAAGAAAATCAGTAACTGTCCTGCCATTTATATGTAAGCCACTATCTACATCCAAAGACTCCAGGTTCAATGGACCTGGTCTAGTCTTTGGGACTGAATCAAACAGGTCTTTTTTTTTCTCTTTTACTTATTATCTCACCTATAGTTAATCCTAGAAAATCTGGTATGGAAAATTAGACATTATTTATGCCTTGGTTTCCTCAAATCCATATAACGAAGTCCTCAATTCCTGTACAGATATTCAGTGTATTATATAGATATGGGGACGGGACAGCCTTTATTCCACTCAAGAGAAAAATACAAAAGAGGCAAAAGATTCATAGGAGTCCAAGAACAAGTAAAGGAATAGACACTAAAATAGTTCATAGGCTCCCACTCGAAGAGAACTGAATTTAAGGTTGCTATCTGGCATTTTGTCATTTTTTGTCACACCATTCTTGTAAGTGTTTCTAGTCCCCCCAGAATCCTATACAGTCTTCTTAAGACCCCATAATACAACCCTGTGGTTGAAACTCTGCCTGGAAGATAAATACACTTTGGGGGTGCCTGAATGAGCATCCTAGTAACTTTCTTTGTTCCCCAAGAAGGACATTGCACAGGAACTCTGGAGATAATCTTCTTTCTCCAGTCTTTCTCCATGCTGCATCAAGAATTACCCAGAGGAATAGGGGCTCACCAGCATTGCCTGTCATGTACCCTCTCAAGCCACATGCAAGTGTGAGATCTGTTTCAGCTATGTTATCATTAGTACTTGGGAAAGGCAGAAAGGACTGCAACTCAGAAGGAGAAACAAGGTAAAAAGTAAAAAAGAGTCATAAAGAGAGAAAGAGTGAAAAGAGGACCAGGCCAGGTCTCACCACTTGCTTTCATAGACCACTGGTATTCGTAGCTAACTCTTGGGCATCAGGAGACCATCCTAGTCTCTGATACCATAGCTACCCAGTAAGGTGCCACTAGGTATACTCATATTCCAGAGTGGATGCCCTTCAGTCCCCTCCAAATAATGATATGCACCCTGCAATTTCTTCATTTCATTGTTATTGTTTAGTCATTTACAGTCATGTCCAACTCTTTGTGATCCCATTTGGAGTTTTCTTGGCAAAGATACTGGAGTGGTTTGCCATTTCCTTCTCCACTTCATTTTATAGACGAGGAAACTCAGGAAAACAAGGTTACATGACTTGCCCAGGGTCACACACTTAGTAAATCTCTAAGGCCGGATTTTACTTAGAAAGATGAGTCTTCTTGATTCCAAACCCAGTGCTCTATCCTCTGTGTCACTTAGCTGCCCCCATCACCACATATGACTCTATAATATCATCATACATTAAATTAACCTGATGACTCCCCTGATTATCTCCATTATATATAGTCAAAGAATTGCTTGGAACACGTGAGGGTTAAGTGACTTGCCCAGAATCACAGTTGGTTTGTACCAGGATTTTATATCCAGGTGAAATAGCTACTATTGCTCCCATTTTATGAAGAAACTTAGGTTAAGTGAGGCCAAATGATTTGTCCCTGGTCACACAGATGGTGTCAGAAGCAAGAGTCTAGGACTCTATCCCCAGAGTCCCTTCTAGACCTTGATCCTATAATTCTGGGACAGCCGGCTGCATAAAGCAGATTCCATAGAGATGGATCATTCACCAAAATAGAGCACTGAGGCTGCCTATAAACTATGTATCATAAAAGGAACCAGGTGAATGGAGAACAATGACTTTGCCTCTTTAAATTTATCTCTAGCTCCAGTTCTGACATGCCAGATAAGAGATATTCTTGGAAATTTGTAACCCTAAATCAGATAGTTGTCTGGAATAAAAGACATTAGTCTTGGCCCTTGACATAAGGATCAAAAGAAAATAATTCATCTAAGCCTGGGGGACTTCTTTCTGGCTTTTGTTAGCTGGCTATGACAGTTTGTAGAGTCTAGAAATGACAATGACTAAAGGGCTGGCATCCTGCTCTTACCATGATAGAATTTTTTTTAGAGAAACTGACTTCAGATCCTACCTCTAATACTTACTGCCTTAGTCAAGGCATGGGTCTCATTTGTAAAAATGAAAGTGACTACATTTATTTGTTAGAAATATAACAAATTAAATTTATGTTATATGTTATGATTATATGTTATGTATGTTATAAATGTATTTATTATAAATATAGGTTTCTATTTGGAGTGAGACTTGGTAGGTAGTGATGATGATGCAAAAGAAAAGAAAGAAAAAGGTAATAGTAAAACATCCCCCAAAAAAATCAGGAAAGGGAGCAGAAAGTTTAGAAGAAGAAAGTAAGAAGCAAAGAAGTTTGGTTAATGCCATGCTAAATTTAGTATGTGCCTTAGAAACTATAAATAACAGGAAGTCATTATTATATATAAAATCTTCTTTTCTATTTCTTTGTATATGGAAATGTTCTTCTCTGGTCTGTTTGTTAAGCTCCTGAAACAAACAAAAAATATTTTAAAAAGTAAAATGAAGACGTTAGAATAGAGAGCCTCTGAGATCCCATCTAATCGTACTCCTTGTATTCTATAAGATATAAGTTATTGCACCCTAGCTGACTGGAGTGAAAATAGGAAGCATCATAACATAATAAAAAGAACAGTGGGTTTAGAGTCAAGAAAGCTGGGCTCTAATTCCAGCTCTTTCACTTAATACTTCTGTAATTTTGGACAAGGCACATAATATCTCTAGGCCTCAGTTTCTTCATATGTAAAATGAAGGTTGGACTAAATAGCCTCTAAAGTCCTTTGGGGTCTAAACCGGTGACACTGAAATCCTCTGACCAGCAGATGATCCCAAAGCCCAGAAAGTAGTAGCAGTGAACAATGCCTCCAGCAACCAGGAGAACAAGGGAGTGATGAGCCCAGCATTGAGCAAAGGAACCCAGGAGTTGGAGACACATAGGAAACGTGATCCTCACATGTTTTTGATGCATGGTCCCTCTGTGTGTATACTTTCTCCAGTGATAACATTTGTATGTGGGAGTATGAGCCCCAAGTTAACAGGGGGGGTTTTATATTGCTGCCATTTAGTGTTATTTCATTAAATGTCTTTCATTTGAACTAATTCTATGCTCTGGCTTACTAGTCTTAAAAAGAAATACATTCCTGTGCCATGGTTTTGTGGGTGCGTAGGTCCACAAGAGACCTTAAACTCCCAATTTCTTGTTAATGATCTGTCAGGTCTGCAAATATCTCCCTAGTATATAAGTATTCATATTATTATGTATTCCTTTATCATAATTATTCATATTACCCTAATAGCCCATCTGGAGTGAAGAAAAAAAGGAACTTATTGATGACCAGCTTCAAAAGGAAATTGGCTTTATGTTTTTTGCTTTTTTTCCCCTGGAGTTTGTCTCACAAAGGTATTCTGCTCTTTGAGGCAAAAGGGAAAGGATATATTTTCCAGTGAATTCATGGTCAAAACCTCTCAAGACAATGGATTAATAAGAAGCACTACTTGAAGGAAACCTTCAATCAAAAATCTACTTTGCCAATAAATATCTGATCTTTTTGTGTTTGGGACATATTATATAGATGGGCTTGTCTTCCAGTTCATCCCACAGGCTGGAAATAGCCTTCTAACTTATTTGACTTCAGAGATCCTTGACTTGAAAAGCTAAAAAGTATTCATGGAAGGTAAAAGAGTTTAAAATATATTTATAATTACTGATTACTCTACCAGAAATAAAAGACCCTGAAGAAATTCTCATGATACTGGTAATCATTGTTTTGGAATGTTTTGGCAGATTATTGGAGAACTGGCCTCTGGGTGTGTGCAAAGTATCATGATGGCAGGAACTGAGTTGATATCAGAATTACTAGTGTAAGTCCTAGGGAATGAGTGAATGAATGAGTCAATGAGTCAATAAATATTTATTAAGCACCTACCATGTGCCAGGCACCAAGAATACAAAAACAGGAAAAAAAAGATAGTTCCTGCCCTCAAGGAGTTCACAATCTAAAGAAGGACAAAACATGCAAATAACTGAGAACAAAAATGCTATATACAGGATTAATAGGAAACAATCAAAAGAGGAAAGGTACTAGAATTAAAAAGGATTGGGAAAGGCTTCCTGTTGAAAGTAAGATTTTTAGCTGGGACTTGAAAGATGCTAGGAAGCCAGGAGGCAGTGGCAAAAAGAGAGACCATTTCAGGCATGAGGGAGCAGCCAGAGAAAATGTTCAGAGTTAAGAAATGGAGTGTTTTGTTCAAGGAATAGCAAGGACACCAATGTCACTGAATTGAAGATTATGTTTTTGGGGAGGGTGGAGTGAATAATATGGTGAGTTCATATAACTAAGCTTATGTTTGCTTGTGGAACTCTGGAGGTGACTGGCACATGGAGAGGGATAAGGTCATGTTCTGGTAGGGAACCCTGGAACCTGGTATCCCTGAGACACTTATTAGGGATCCTTGATGTGAGGGAGTATGGAAACTACAGTAGATACTATGGCAAGGCAGGCTGGTGTACCCCACTGGTCCTCTAAGACATAAGACTCTATAGGGCTCTGGAGCCTAGCAATCTCTGACTAGTAGCATCAATATTTGGAGAACAATGAGGAAGGGACCCTAAAAGATATTGTTCCTAAATGTCCCCTCTTGTAAACTTCATCAGTGTCTTTATGGAAATGGTGCCTGTTGAGGAGCAAAAAAAAACCTCCAGATCTTGGATTACGTTCAGTGAGAATCAATCCCAAATATAACTTCCTCTACTAATTTATAAACTCAATGAAAGAAGAGAAAAAGGGCTTTTCACTTTTGTATACCTAATGCCAAGTATAATACCTTTCACATAGCAGGGAACCACATGGATGTTTGTCCAATTGAATTTAAATGAATAAAGTTGAATTAAATTGAATTATAGATCAATTTCATCTAGTCTCCTCATTTTAAAGATAAAGAAAGAAAGATGAGATGCAATGAGGTTATGACATATCACAAGGTTACACACCTAGCTGATTACCAAGCTAGGACTAGAACCCAAGTCTTACCCAGAATAAGAATTGAAATGTGCTTGATCTTAATGATCACCTAACCCTTATCATTTCATGGTAAGAAAGCATATTCCTGAGGTTAAATCAGGAGGTATGGAGTAATTAAGGAACTTTGGACCTAGAACTTGGAAGACCTGAGTTTGAATTTCAGTCCTAATACTTGTTAAACTATGGACAAGTCATTCAATTTCTCTGAGTCATGGTTTCATCATCTACAACATGAAGATAATAACTGGGATTTTGCAAGAAAAACCTTTTGTAAATCTTAAATTTCTACACAAATGTGAGTTGTTATTTACCCAAGATATCATTTGTAGCAAAGCTAAAACCAGAATCCAAATTCCTGTATCTGTATCTTTCCATTGCTCTCTTCCATCTCACCACTCTTCATCTCCCTCAAGGGTCCAAATACAGTAATTAATTTGCCTCAGAAATGCACTGGGGAATATGACCCTGGGCAAGTCATTTAATTTCTCAAGGCCCTAGGCAACTCCCTAAGACGCATACCATGCATGGAAAACGAGTGTGCTGTCAACCTCACTAGATGCGTCATGAATTACATGAAATTTATACTTGTAAGCTTGTCCTTATGCAAATTTCCCCTGGTATGCCTGATTCCTCACAGTAAAGAGTAAGGTTTTGCAATAAGGAACAAAAAAGTTGGAGAACCATTATTTTAAGACTTTAAATTGGAGAACTATTGAGTCTACAAAGATAAAAGGGAACTTCAATAAGAGCTCCTTACACTGATGAAAGAATAGCTTCAGAAAAAATAGCAAAAAAGGAAATGAACTGGAGGAATTTTTCACCTGCCCCCAAATTTAGGCCTATTGGTCACCTAAATCCATAAAAGTGACTCAGAATATTAGAGCTAAGGGGATCTTATAGAATTCTGCTCATCTAAAGAAAACAACCCTCATTTTATTCCATCAATAGCTTTCTCCCTCAGTAAATGTAGTCCTGTTTTGTAAACAATCTCCAAAGGCTCTATTTGATTTTCCCTTGCTTATTTGTGCACACTGGTATTGCCCAAATGGCTAAAGCCATTTATATTTTAGCTATTGATTCAGGAGTACATTCTGATTCAGGTTTAATCCAAAAGGCTTTTTCTTATGTTCTTTATGGCCCAAAAAGTACTGAGGGCCTCCAAACAGAGAAGAAAAGTAAGCAGATAGAAGAAACGAGAAGACAAGAAAGCATCTATATTCAACTTCTCTCAAGAGATACATCAGATTTAGGGGGGGAAATGTCATTGGCGAGGTTTACAGATTTTAGGAAGGTTTTCTTATACACGAATGTACTTAATTCTTTCCAGGGAGTGCTAAGCCTGTGATCTGGACAATTCCACCAAGACATATGGTTTGTCCTCTCAATAAAAGGGATATGTAAGCAATGACTTTTGGTTGGTCTACAAGTACTATCCTTCCCTCTACCCTGTGATCTTTTGAGCCCATAACTGGATCTCTTCTTTGCTGCCAGAAGACCCATTCCTCAGAGCTCCTTTATTTCTCAATGTTTCTCTGTGTCTGTATCTACATAGAATGTATTTCTCTGCTCCCTCTGTTGTGTCTCAAACAATCAAAGAAATGAGAATGCTGAATAGGATGTCTTCCTCTGGCTAAGTTGATATTAGATATAACTATAACCAATGGAAGAGGAGAAGAAAGAAATCCCCTCCTCCACCATGCCAGAGTCTCTTCCACAAAGCAATCCTAAACCTGGCCCACCCCCAGCATGAGCATTTGAACCTATCCCACTTCAAACTTTCAACAGCTTACTCATTCAAAATCTCTATCAAATTATGATGCGTCCTCTGCCTTAATCAGAGAATTCTTCCTACATTGCAAAGATGTAGTAGCCATAGTTCTACAATTAGTTATCTCACCTTGCTAACCACATTAAAATTTTGTCAGTCTGTGACTAAATTCTGTGACATCAACTAATTTGGAAAAAGTAGTACCATTTTAGGACATCTATTAATCACTTTGGGAGATACTCTAAATATGAACCAAATATAAACTGGTTTGACCCTGTTATCCCCCCATTTAATCAACTCTAGTAGTTCCCTATTGCCCCCAGGATCTGTTTAGATTTAAATCTTGTTCTTTGTTGCCTTTCCAGACTGTCCCCATACCACTTAACTCTGAGATCCAGTGACCCTGACCTCCTTGCTGTTCTTCACACTAAACACTCCATTTCTCACTTTTGGGCATTTCCCCCTTGTTGTCTCTATTCTTGGAACCATCTCCCTCCTAATTCTTACTTCCTGGCTGCCTTGCCATCCTTCAAGTCTCAGCTAAAATCTTAAATTTCTATAGGAAGATTTTCCCAATCCCCCTTAATATTAGTGCCCTCAAACAATTATCTCCACTTTGTCTTGTATCTGTTTTCTTTGGACCTAAATTTTTACATACTGTCTTCTTCATCACACCTTGAGCTCCTTGAAAGCAGGGACCTTTTTATTTATTTATTTTCCTCATATCACCATTGCCCAGCACAGTGCGTGGCATTTAGTAGACACCCAACAAACATTTGATGAAAGATTGCTTGTGCTTAGAATGTACTTTTAGGCATAATGACTCAGATAATTTATTAAGACTCTGATTTCCTTCTTTGGGCCCAGGCTCCCAATTAATGTGAATCCAAACCTGGGACCCATTCACTGGGGAGATGGCACCTCTATACTAAGTTTTGCTATAGCCATCTTGGTCTATTATTTCCTTTCTCCTTTCTGATGTTAAAGGAGAGAAAGGGAGTTATTTCTCTCTCTTTCCCCTGCTCCTGTAAATCCATATGATTGAATAGCATGACCACCCAGTTCCCGGACTGATAAAAAGAGCCTGTTACAAGTCTTTACAGAGTCCTCCTGTCTTTTGATGCTATCTCCCCAGGGCAAGATGAAGGCAAAAAAAAAAAAAAAACCCTTCAAGTTTTCTTCTGCTTCCCTACTTGCTCTCTTTCTACCCCTGACCTTCCAGGTTTTTCTCTTTTGTTTTCTATACCCACCCAAAATAATTGATATCACCTTTATGATGGACACAATTTATTTTCTCCAAGTACTTAGGTCAGAGAGGGAGAAGAAAGGAGCAAATATTCTTCCATTTCTTAATTTTATCTTATAGAAATGTGAACTGAAGGAATTACTATAACAAGTATCCTAAATTCTCTTAAAATTTCTTTAAGAATTCAATATTCCTTTAACATCTAAATTCTCAAATGCAATGCATTTAGTTGCAACATAAGAAATGATAAACAAGATGATCACAAAAAACCTAGAAAGACTAATTGGAAGTGACACAAAATTAAAAGAGCCAAACCAGGAGAATGATGTACACAGTAACAGCAATGACATATAATGATCAACTGTGAATGACTTTATTATCAGTAGCAATGCAAGGATCCAGGAGAACCCCAAGAGCCTCATAATGAAAAAGGCTAATATTCACCTCTCTAAAAGAAAGCAATGAAGTCTGAATGCAGATTGAAGCATGCTATTCTTCACTTTATTTCTCCCATGAATTTTTCTCTAGTGTGATAAGTGTCTTCTTTCACAACATGATGAACATGGAACTATGAACTTCATAATAACACATGTACAACCTATATCATATTACATGCCATCTTGGAAAAGGGGGGGAGTAAGAGGGAGAGAGATAACATGAATCACAAAATATCTAAAAATAATCATTAAAAATTTTATCAACATGTAATCTGGTGGGAGGAGGATACATCTGGTATCACATCTTAATAGTAACACTACCTAATGAGCTGTAGCACTGTAGCCTATCACTCATCAACATAAACTCCAGACCAAAGGAAAAGTGAAAATTTATGAGATTAAACTCAAAAGGTCTCATTATGGGAAAAAAGTTCATTTGCCTGAGAAACAATGAAGAAGAAATGAAGGAAAACTAAATGATGGCATGGGCAAGATTCTGGAGTGGGGAAAGCAATGTTGTTTAGCCATTTCAGACACATCAAACTTTTTGTGACCCAAGGATACTGAAGTGCTTAGCCATTTCATGCTCCAATTCATTTTACAGATGAGGAAACTGAGGCCAACAGGGTTAAATAACTTGTCCAGGGTCACCTCGCTAGTCTGAAGCCAGATTTAAATTCAGGAAGATGAGTCTTCCTGGTTCCAATCTTAGCCCACTCTATCCACTACACAACCAAGCTGCTAATGTAATCCATTCCCAAAGAGCATAAGGTTGCTATTAGACTACAATGTGCCCATGTCATGGAGATGGTCACCATATTAAATACACCCAAACTAAAAGTTTTCAGCCAGTGACTAATTGGGCAATTGGTTGTTAGATTTTTGGTGTGAGCATTTGCATCTTACTTATATTCTTTTAACATTGGGAAATTTTACAAATTGGGGCTTGATCTATTGTTTTGTTAATTTTCTCTACTTAAGAAAGTGATGGAGAAAACGGTAACAGAGATTAGGCTTAAAAATAGATCATGCAGTTACTTAGCCCCTATTGCCTAGCCTTCACCACTCTTCTGCCTTAGAACCAATGCACAGTATTGATTCTAAGATGGAAGGCAAGGGTTTTTTAAAAAATGTGTCATGCATACATTGTTTTTCAGAGAGCTGCTTGCTAAACATTTATTAGAATACTACTGAATTTCAACTCTCCTTGACAAGAATCAGCACAGTGTGGTGGGCTAATTATAGTGCTCGCCATGGAGTCAGGAATCCTTGGTTCCAGTCCTGCCTCTAACATGCACTATCTGTATGATCATGAGCAACTCACAACTTTTCAAAGCCTCCTTCTTCTTACCTGTAACATAATGATGACAATAATACTCAGTATTTAGCTCACGGAGATGCTATGTATCTCAAATGAGATAACACATAGTTAGGGAAAGCAATAATTTTGTTGGCGGTGGGAATATAATGCAAAAAGTCACTAGTTCTGCCCTGCCCTTCAAAATTACTAACTTGAACTTTTTATGTACCACAAATAGCATGTTGGAAGTGGAAAGAAATTGAAAGGAATTTTTCAATTATAAAATAAATGAGAAACTAAGCACACAGAGTGGCAGCTCTGATAGAATCAAAGGAGTTTTATTTTTATTTTTTTTAAACCCTTACCTTCCATCTTAGAATCAATACTGTTTATTGGTTCTAAGGTAGAAGAGTGGTAAGGGCTAGGCAATGGGGGTTAAGTGACTTGCCCAGGGTCACACAGCTGGGAAGTGTCTGAGGCCAGATTTGAACC
The DNA here is from genome assembly GCF_016433145.1 of Gracilinanus agilis. Lineage (NCBI taxonomy): Eukaryota > Metazoa > Chordata > Mammalia > Didelphimorphia > Didelphidae > Gracilinanus > Gracilinanus agilis. Next base: position 140,872,773 of record NC_058132.1, read on the forward strand.
CAGGACTTCCAGTCTCTAGGCCTGGCTCTCAATCCACTGAGCCACCCAGCTGCCCAACAAAGGAGTTTTAAAGACAGATTTAACCTAAGCCTGGGGGCTTCTGCCAATTGGTTGGCCGTGGGTTGGAAGTTTTCATTCTGAAAGAGCAAGATAGGTCTGAAGCTATGTGCTAAAAGAGCTGAAAACCCATCCTTACAGAATTTTTTAAAAATAGAAGACATTTAGCATTACCAGTTCAGCAACATAGTGTCAGAGCACCTACAGGATACTGAGAACTAGCAGATAGATGAATAGCAAATTTTTTAAAAAAAGCATTGTCCAATGCAGTATAGCATCCTGAAGTTTGATAATATCACCAACATTCAGATGATATCAGTGGGTCTTTCAGGGGAATACTCAGCAGATTCATGGAAGGTAGAAAAGAGTTGCAACAGAAACACTCTTTCAAGATCATGAATTACCTTTAATATATATATATATATATATATATATATATATATTCATGGAACCCTGGCCTCCTGTCCAATGAATGTGCCTTTTCTGTGTTTGAGCCACCATCATGCATGTGCCCCATTTCTACCTCTCTTCCCTCTCTCACTGTGACATAGAAAAAATATATGTCACAGTGTTTTCTTTTCTTTCTTGGGAGGGAGGAGTATTATTTTGTTATTTTCTTTAATTAATGTCCTTTACATTGAGGCAATGAGTACTGTGGTTAGTCTGATTTTAAAAAAAATAGAATATCTGCAGGAGCTTCTTCTATAGCAGGGGTCGGCAACCTTTTTGACCGTGAGTGCCATAAACACCACATTTTTTAAAATGTAATTTCGTGAGGGCTGTACAGTGCTCACAGTGCCGCTCCTGTAACAGTGCCTGAAAAAAAAATTGACTTTATGGCTCCTGCAGAAAGAGCCATATCTGGCCCTCAAAAGAGCCAGATATGGCTGGAGAGCCATACATTGCCAACCCCTGTTCTATAGTCTTAATGGAGGGACTAGTCCACTCTATTTTCTATTGTTTCCTGATGCTTCCTCTTTTGCTACACTGAATGTCTTTCACATAAGTAACCCCCTTAAAATTGTACTTTCTCAGTTTTTCTTTTTAGGGAGAAAAGAATCCCAACCTGCTACCAAAATAATGTAATGCAAATTGAAAACATTTGCTTTTAGTTATGGTTCTGAATACATACTCACCCAAATGCAGACTTTAAACCTACGATAGCTTTCAGGGCACCCATGACTGAAAAGTACCTGCGATACTATGCTATGTACTTTGTTGATCTGAAAGCATCATAGATTATCAGGAAACTTTTTCCCCCAAGGGAACACATCTCCATTTTTATAATAAAACATAATTTATAGAAATTTACTTTAGTTCCAATTTTGGTGGTACAATCTTTGGAGCTGGAAGGTTTGGATACAACTACTTTTTCTTGTGAGGAATATGTGCATTTCCCCGTTCATAGTAGATATAACAGAAGATTAGAATAACACCAGAGCAGCATGATCATGTTAAGGCCTTCCTCAAAGTACATTGTCCTAACTTTGTGCTAAGAAAAGACTTACAGTTATTTATAAGAGTATCCATTCATATTTATATTAACTTACAATTCTATAATGCTTTCAGGTTTAAAAAATGTTTTCTTCCCCACTCTGTGAGGTAGAGAATGAGTATTATTATCCCCATTTTACAAATCATTAAATTACAATTCAGAGAGGTTAATGATTGGCTCACAGTCACACAGCCAGGAATTGTCACAGTTGTGATTCCAACCTAAACCTACCAGCTTTAATTACTATAAACTTTTCATTATTCCAGGATGCCTAAGAAAACTCTCATGAATCTGTATTGCACCATATAGCCTGAGGGAGGGAAACAATGCCAGTCTTCATCTGAACGGGCAGAGGCTTCAGGTACCTAGGAATTTTAATAAGAATGAAAACTCTGCAATTCAGGACTATTGTTATATTAATGTCCTTATGATATTCATTCTTTTTGACATCAGATGATCTAATAAAATCATAATGGTGGAAAGGTTAGTAAAAATGATGTGGGCTGAGAGATTATTTCAAAAACAGAGCATGTGCGTGCATGTGTGTGTGTGTGTGAATGCATGTGTACGTGCCAAGTCATAATAAGGGCTGCAAAAGTTTTTACCAGCTAACAGTCAGGAAGTAGAGCTGCCACTGATTTCCTCTTCCTGAACTTTGCCTTGATCTTGTCATAATCCTGCTCAGAGCCTAGAGTTATTCCCAGCTGCCCATAAAATCCAAATTTCTAATCATATACTTCAAGTTTTTAACTAATTAGCTCCTTCCACTCCCTCCTTTGTTACTCTCCCTCACCCTACCATTACATCCCAGCTCATTCTCTTTGCTCTCATCAGACCCCCATCTATGATTCAGCTAAACTCTATAATGGGATGCTATTACACATTTTCTCTTTCTGATTCTTATTCCTGAGGGCCTCTCTTAAATAACTAATGCCAACATTCTCCTGATCTTAGCATCTGCCAGAGTTCTCGGATGTAATGTACATTTGGCTGCCCTTTTTGTGCCTATAATGAAATAACTCCCTAGTCCAGGGGATGGGATGGGTGGGGAACATCTGGAGACTTTAAAAAGAAGCAAGACTTTGCCAGAGATGAACAAGATAGAGCCAAACCTCATCTCCTCTCTTCTTTTTACTCATGATCCTTATGTCACCTCTTTTTGTCCCTGTTCACTGAAAAAGGCTAAGAACCCCAACTTGAAATGCCACTGGAAGAGAAAACAACTCTCTAATGGCTTTTTTCTTCATATAGACAGTTGTCTCAGTTTTTCCTGTAGTTGTGTCTCATCCTAAGGCAAAAACAAGAGAAAAATGAGTACTTTAGCAACAGTAAGACTGATAAAAAGCTAAACACATTCTGAGGACATTGACTTAATTAGTATCTACTTGTTGAGTTGAAAAGTATGATGTTGTGGTCCCTTTTTCTAGTTGCAGAAGTCACCACTGCATGACAGCAGATGTATTTTTTTTAAACCTTTACCTTCCATCTTGGAATCAAAGTGTGTACTGGTTCCCAGGCAGAAGAGCAATAGGGGCTAGGCACAGGGAATTAAGTGATTTGCCCAGGGTCACACATCTAGGAAGTGTCTGAAGTCAGATTTGAACCCAGGCTTTCCTGTCTCTAGGTCACCTAACTGCTTCTAGCCAATTTTTAAAAATGGAATCTACCTATTTATAGTTTAAGAAATAACAGTATCTTAAATAGAGGAACTGGTCCCACTTTCTTTTGCATTTGTTTCCTAATGTTTCCTTTCTTGCCGCATTGAATGTCTTCCACATAGTTAACTCCCTTAAAATTGTTTTCTCCCAATTTTCCTTTTTAGAGAGAAAAGAATCATAACCTGACATGAAAATAATGTGATAGAAGTTGAAAAAATTTGCTTCTAGATTTCTGCTCATGATTTATAGATATAGAAAGTTTTGAACAAAGAAGAAATGATGCCCAATACTGGTACTACATAAAATTCTATATTAGAAAATGTGTATTTCCAACCTCACTTATTTCAGATAATATTTTTACAAAAGGATTCCATAAAAGTAAAACAATTTGGACAAATGGACAATGACTTATGTTGATTACTTTGGACAACTCTGTGACTATGCTCCTCAAATTTGAAACTGGAAAAGACCCTGGTAACCAGTAGTGTCAAACTAAAATAGTAAGTGATCTCTACTGGCCATATATCAACTTAGAAAACTATATGTTATATTATATTTTTATTTATTTTGTTCAGCATTTCCCAATTACATTTTAATCTGGTTCAGGACTCACTCTAGAGTTTTGCAGACACATAGCCCATGAGCAGCTCAGTAGCATAACAAATAGAGTATAAGACTTGGAGTCAGAAAGACCTGAATTCAATTCTAGCCTCAGACACTTACTAGCTGTATGACCTTGGGCAAGTCATTTTACCCTATTGGCCTCAGTTTCCCCATCACTGAAATGAGCTGGAAAAGGAAATGGCAAACCACTCCAGTATCTTTGCCAAGAAAACCCCAAATGGAGTCACAAAGAGTTAGACATGACTAAAAGGACTGAACAACAAGTAGCCCATAGGCAGGAAGTTTGACATCTTCTTCGTAAATCATCTAGTTCAAGGGTTCTTAACCTGGAATCTGAAAACTTGTTTTTTCTTAATCTTCTGATAACTGTATTTCAGTATCACTGGTTTCCTTTGTTATCCTACATATTTTCTTTTATGCATTTAAAAACACTTTTCTAAGAAGGGATCCATAGGCTTCATTTACCAGGCTGTGAAAGAGGTCCATCACACACACACACACACACACACACACACACACACACACACACACACACAAACCATTCTGATCTAATCCAGCTTCTTCACATTCCACATGAGGAAACTGAAACCCAGAGAAAGAAGGGAAATGCTCAAGTCATACAGGTTATAGGGGGAAGGAATATAAATCCTGGCCTTTTGACTCCTAAACCTCTGGTCTCCTCTGACATGCCTATTCTTTTCAAATTACAAAAGGATTTATTCTGTCAAAAACTCAATCCTAACAGTCTAATATAATTTCTGATAGATGTGGGCATGCTAATTAATTATGTACAATGCACTTAAGACAATGTAAAATGAAGTGTTGAATTGAACTGCGTGGAGTAGTGACCCAGAGCAGAGGCACGAAGGAAGGAATAAAGTCTCTCCTTTTGTTCTTGGGAGATTCTGAAGAACTACAGATTCTAACTGAGAGTTAGTAAATCTTTCTCCATCTATTAGAATCAATCGATAGAATTAAATATGACCATTGTTTAATATTTGGGTACTCCAAGAGGGGAAAAAGTAGCTCAGCAGATGTCAGCATCCCAAAAAAGTACCTTTGTACAACTGGGCTGAAGGCCGATAAGAACATTTGGTAATTCACTTTTAAAATGAGGCCAAGGTTGGTTCACCCTTGCAGGAGCAGATGATTTTTATCTTCAAAATGAATCCTGGCATTAATGCAGTTTCCTTTCTGTGATTGCAGAGGATTTTAGGAGATTTTTTGCCAAGTATTCTATCTTGAAATTATAGGGTTCAATTCCAGAGACCCAAGAAGCATAGCCCATACAGAGAAACGGGAAAGGATATGTCTTTATGACCTTTTCATATTATTAGTCAACCCTCCTTATCTTCTCCTTAAGTCTCTTGGGAAAAAAAAGATAACTTCTCAAATCTGGGAAAGGTCTGTAAGTGAAACAAGGTCCACTCTCCGCCCATCTCCCTTGCTAGTAGAGCTCCAGGTCTCTCTCTTCACTACTAACCACCATTCAAAAGAGTCAAAAGGACATTGATTTCTCTCTTCATCAAAGATTGCACACCTCAAAAGCCTAGTTTATCTCTACTTTCTCTAACTTCTCCCAAAGATGTGATGAAAGAATTCTTCTTACTAGAGGGAGACATCTTTATTATTATGACATTTTGAAAAACTGTGGTATAGGGAAAGCATAAAGTAGAATTTTTTTATACATTTTTATTTTTTTTCCAGATTACATGTTGGTACAATTTTCAATAATAATTTCCAATATTTTGCTATCCTTGTTCTCTCTCTTCCTCTCACTACTTCCCCTTCCTAAAGATGGTAGGTAATATGATATAGGTTGTACATGTCTTATTATACAATACATGTTTCCATGTTCATCATGTGAAAGAACACATATACCGCTTACACTAGAAAAAAATTCATGGAAGAAATAAAGTGAAGAATAGCTTGCTTCAATCTGCATTCAAACTTCAGCAATTCTTTCTATAACAGTGGATAGTCTTTTTCATCATGTGTCCTTTGGAGTTTTCCTAGATCCTTGCATTGTTAACAATAGTAAAGTCATTCACATTAGATCATTATACTTTATTGCTCTTATTGTATACAATGTTCTCCTGGTTCCGTTCAGTTCATTTTGCATCACTTCATATTAGTCTTTCCAGGTTTTTTTGTGATTGTTTTATTCCATAAGGTAGGAGTCTATGAGAACCTTGCCCCTTATGGTATCTCTTTATAAGGCTGGGCAATTTGGCCTGAAACCAAGCATCAGAATCTGTCAGGCTTAGATGGGGAAGAGTCATCTCATACTTTGGATTGCTCCACCTCCTTGCCAGAGGCATTGCTCAATTCGAGATGCCTTCACCCAGTGACCTTCTCTCCTGATTGGTAAATCTAGGACCATGATTGCCATTTCATGGACTCTACCTAGGCATGCTGACTTCACTCCCAGCTCACTTTATTCTCTTGATTGTTCTGTCTTTTCACCTGATCTATCTAATCTATCTATCTATCTGTCTGTCTGTCTGTCTGTCTGTCTATCCATCCACCCCTCCAACTATCTATCTGTCTATTTATCTATCTATCTATATCTATATCTATCTATATATCTAGATATATATCCTGGTGTGGAGGCAATTCAGGAGTCTCAAAGGTTCTGCCATCAAAATATAATCTCTGGCTAGTCTTCCCAAACTGGAAAAGTTTCAAGTAAGGTCCAGTAATTGACTACATTTCTGTCATCCAAAGTTCAGGCTAAAGGTTTTCTTTTCAATTCTTATCTATTTTTTTTAATTTTTCAATTAACAATCATTTATTTTCTTTCTCTCTCATTTCCCTCAATCACAAAAACAAAACAAAGCAAAAACAGAAAAACAAAACCCTTATAAAAATCTACACTGTCAAACAAAACAAATTCCCACTTTGGCCCCATCTGAAAATATATATCTCATTCTTAATCTTGATTCCATCAGGCTTAGTACCAAAGGACAAAGCAGCCTGTGGAGAATTCTTTTTTGTTTTTAAACTCAGCAACTCATGAAACTCTTTACTTAAGCTACAAGGGGTTGTGAGCTTCCTGGAAGGAATATCCACTTAAAGAAATCAGACTTTTAAAATAATAACCTAATAGCAATAGTAATGCTATAATATCTCCATTAACTATTCTCAGGTTCATGGCTCCTTTAGGATTTGCAGGATTATAAATTTAGAGCTGTAAGGGAGGGACTTGGAAGATTATTGAATCTAACTCTCTCTTTTTACAGATGAAGAGATGAGGGCACAGAGATTAAGTGATTTGCCAATGCCACTTAGCAAGTAAGTATCTGAGCTAGGATTCAAATTCAGGTCTTCCTGAGGTCCAGCACTCCATCTTACTATGCCATCTACCTACTGCAATCAGGTGTTGTTATTTTTCAGTCATTTCAATCATGTCTGACTGTGACCCCATTTGAGGTTTTCTTGGCAAAGACACTAGAGTGGTTTGCCATTTGCTTTTCTAGCTCATTTTAAAGATGAGGAACTGAGGCAAACAGAATGAAGTGACTTCCAGAATCAACAGCTAGGAAGTATCTGAGACTGGGTTTGAACTCAGGTCTTCCTGGCTCCAGGCCCAGGGCTCTCTCTACTTCAATACCTAGCTGCCCCACCTCTATCCTAGATTTAAACTAATAATTGCAGACCTTAATTTCCACTGACTCCCAGATCAATGGGCACAAACATAGGTTCCCAACAAAAAGTATTTAATGAAACAGAATGTAAGGGATACCTGTGGTATAGACTTTCTAAAGAAAACTGCACAATTCACTATAAAGAGCCCTGACTTTCAAGTCAGAATATCTGGGTTCAAATTCCGTATGTACTACTTTCTACTGGTTTGATTTGGAAAAAATTCTCTCATTTCTCTGGTCCTTTTCGGTTAAATAAGGACATTGTACTAAGTGATCTCTAAAATCTCTTCCCTATATTCTTCCTCATTCCTTTGCATTTTGGATAAATCCAATCATGTTACCTCCTACTTGATAAACTACAGTAGTTCTTCTTGAGAAACTACTATCTAACCATGTCTTTATCATCTTGTATATTAAAATTGATTTCTTGAACCTCAATATAAAATTTTGCATGTATCCTTATATAATTGAATTTTATTAGATTTAACTCAGAATCTAACAAGAATTCTAACCAAGGGGGCAGCTGGGTAGCTCAGTGGATTGAGAGTCAGGCCTAGAGACAGGAGGTCCTAGGTTCAAACCCGGCTTCAGCCACTTCCCAGCTGTGTGACCCTGGGCAAGTCACTTGACCCCCATTGCCCACCCTTACCAATCTTCCATCTATAAGACAATACACCGAAGTACAAGGGTTTGAAAAAAAAAAGAATTCTAACCAAATCTAGCTCAAGTTAGTATTTGAACTATCATTATCTTTGTGGATGCTGACTGTCATGCAGTATGTGAAAAATCCAGGAATGGCATGAACATGTAGAGAATCTAGATCCTATTGTAATAAGTCCTTTTAAAAAGAACTAAATAGAATAGATTAAATTATGAATAATAAAATGTCTATATTGCATTGAAGTTTACAGGACTTCTTATCACAACTAATGAGGATGGCAGTATCCTCAGTTTACAAATGAGGAAACTGAGTCTCAGAGAGGTAAAGTTACTTGCCCATTGTCATATAGATAGTGTCTGAGTTGGAATTCAAACCCAAATATCCTAACTGCAAGTACAGATTTCTATATCTAATCACTCCTGGGGGTAATATGGCCCAGCATGATTATATAAAAATAGAAAATTCCTTGCAAAAAAATCAAATCAAGATTAAAAAGAAAAACAACAGATTGGAGGGGAATTTTTCATGCTAAATTTTTTCTGATTCTTAATGACATTGCCATTATTTCCCATGATGCTTTGCCAAAAAGAAAGGGTAGACTATGTCAATGCTGGACGCTTTATATGAATTTTTATGTGTATAAGGGTCTAAAAGAAAAAGATCAAAGGTTTAGCCCCTCAAATTTAAAAAATTGCAGGAAAAAACCTGCTAAACATGATATTTACTTCAAATTAAATCTTGTCCTATATTAGTGAGGAATTTCTATATTATCTGAATTCATTAAGCCTTATGAGGATAAATCTATATAGCCCTGATCAATAATTTAGATTTAGTTAAGGAAGACCTTAAAAGGGATGAGATAGAGAAAATATGAATATTTTAGAAATTGTTCTTCTGAATGATGGTGAAGTTTTCCTCTCACTTTTTGGCAGAGAGGTAGTGAACCATGGGTGCAAAATAACAAAATAAAGCGTCTATTTTCAGACATAATCACTGTGTTTTGTTTTGATTTAAACATTTTTTACAGGGGAGACCTTGGTCAGGAAGAAGATAGCAAAGGAATCAATGGGAAATTGTAGTGATATTTTTAAAAAGCATTTCATAAGAAAAAGGAGATACAGCACTCCTCATCTTATTGATTCATGACTTTTCTTAAGAAATTTGAACTGAATTTAAAGTTCACTCAAGGGTAATGGAGAGATTTATGAATGGTACATTAGAGAAATGGTTGTTGTCCTTTGTGCCCAAAGCAGACCAAAACAACATCACTGGTTAATGTCTTTTGACTTACTCATAAATTGGATTTAAGTGAGGCAAAGTTGCACAAAGTTATCTGCCTCACTCTCTTCAAGAGTCATTAAAACCCAGTGGCAAGATCAAAACTGGTGATGACTCAGGATGCAGTGGATGACCTTGACTTCTTTGATGTCTAGCCAAGCTCCAAGCACTGCATAGTGTTTGCTACCAACACCTTCCTAACTATCGGAACAAATTGTTCTCATACATCCCTTCTGCCTGGGGAAGTCTTCACATGCCTAAGAGGGACATCCACCTACTTCATCAACTGTTTTGAGCCTATTGGTTACCCTGAACCTGGTTTGGCCCTTCTGGTCAAGACCACTTACTTGGGTGTGGCTGCTAGGCATGCCACAGCTTCTTGGAGCCTCAGGTAGAACTAGGAGGTAAGTGGACACTAAAGGAGGAAAGCAGCCCTAAAGAGGGCTCAGTAAGCCCTCACACGAGAAATA